>NC_084742.1:67094130-67106630 GCF_033978785.1 Entelurus aequoreus | reverse complement strand
TCAAGACAAAAAAAATGTTCTAAGAAAAAAATGATTTTCAAGGTCAAAGTTGATTTTCAAGGAAAAAAATGATTTTCAAGGAAAATTATTTTAAGGAAAAAAATGATTTTCAAGATAAAAGTTGATTTTCAAGGAAAAAAACGATTTTAGAGGTAAAAGTTGATTTTCAAGGGAAAAAAAGATTTTCAAGGTTGAAATTGATTTTCAAGGAAAAAAATGATTTTCATGGTAAAAGTTGATTTCCAAGACAAAAAATGATTTTAAAGGTAATAGTTGATTTTAAAGGTCAAAGTTGATTTTAAAGGTCAAAGTTGATTTTCTAGGAAAAAGTTGATTTTCAAGGAAAAAGTTGATTTTCAAGGTCAAAGTTGATTTTCAAGACAAAAAAAATTATTTTCAAGGTCAAAGTTGATCTTCAAGGAAAAAAATGATTTTCAAGGTCAAAGTTGATTTTCAAGACAAAAAATGATTTTCAAGGTCAAAGTTGATTTCCAAGATAAAAAATGATTTTCAAGGTAAAAGTTGATTTTCAAGACAATAAATGATTTTATAGGTAAAAGTTGATTTTCAAGACATAAAATGATTTTATAGGTAAACGTTGATTTTCAAGACAAAAAATGATTTTATAGGTAAATGTTGATTTTCAAGAAAAAAATGATTTTATAGGTAAAAGCTGATTTTCTAGGAAAAAAATGATTTTCAAGGTAAAAGTTGATTTTCAATCAATCAATCAATCAATGTTTATTTATATAGCCCTTAATCACAAGTGTCGATAAAAGTTGATTTTATAGGTAAAAGTTGATTTTCTAGGAAAAAAATGATTTTCAAGGTAAGTTGATTTTCAAGACAAAAAATGATTTTCAAGGTCAAAGTTGATTTTCAAGGAAAAAAATGATTTTCAAGGAAAATTATTTTTAAGGAAAAAAATGATTTTCAAGATAAAAGTTGATTTTCAAGGAAAAAAACGATTTTAGAGGTAAAAGTTGATTTTCAAGGGAAAAAAAGATTTTCAAGGTTGAAATTGATTTTCAAGGAAAAAAATGATTTTCATGGTAAAAGTTGATTTCCAAGACAAAAAATGATTTTAAAGGTAATAGTTGATTTTAAAGGTCAAAGTTGATTTTAAAGGTCAAAGTTGATTTTCTAGGAAAAAGTTGATTTTCAAGGAAAAAGTTGATTTTCAAGGTCAAAGTTGATTTTCAAGACAAAAAAAATTATTTTCAAGGTCAAAGTTGATTTTCAAGGAAAAAAATGATTTTCAAGGTCAAAGTTGATTTTCAAGACAAAAAATGATTTTCAAGGTCAAAGTTGATTTCCAAGATAAAAAATGATTTTCAAGGTAAAAGTTGATTTTCAAGACAATAAATGATTTTATAGGTAAAAGTTGATTTTCAAGACATAAAATGATTTTATAGGTAAACGTTGATTTTCAAGACAAAAAATGATTTTATAGGTAAATGTTGATTTTCAAGAAAAAAATGATTTTATAGGTAAAAGCTGATTTTCTAGGAAAAAAATGATTTTCAAGGTAAAAGTTGATTTTCAATCAATCAATCAATCAATGTTTATTTATATAGCCCTTAATCACAAGTGGCGATAAAAGTTGATTTTATAGGTAAAAGTTGATTTTCTAGGAAAAAAATGATTTTCAAGGTAAGTTGATTTTCAAGACAAAAAATGATTTTCAAGGTCAAAGTTGATTTTCAAGGAAAAAAATGATTTTCAAGGTCAAAGTTGATTTTCAAGACAAAAAATGATTTTCAAGGTCAAAGTTGATTTCCAAGACAAAAAATGATTTTCAAGGTCAAAGTTAATTTCCAAGACAAAAAATGATTTTCAAGGTAAAAGTTGATTTTCAAGACAAAAAATGATTTTATAGGTAAAAGTTGATTGTAAAGGTAAAAGTTGATTTTCAAGGGAAAAAATGATTTTCAAGGTCAAAGTTGATTTTCGAGAAAAAATGATTTTCAAGGTAAGTTTTATTTAAAGGAAGAAATTATTTTCAAGGTAAAAAATATTTTCAAGGTAAAACTTGATTTTCAAGACAATAAATTATTTTCAAGGTCAAAGTTGATTTTCAAGGGAAAAAAATGATTTTCAAGGTCAAAGTTGATTTTCAAGACAAAAAAGGATTTTCAAGGTCAAAGTTGATTTCCAAGACAAAAAAATGATTTTCAAGGTCAAAGTTGATTTTCTAAACAAAAAATGATTTTCAAGATAAAAGTTGATTTTCAAGGAAAAAAATTATTTTAAAGGTAAAAGTTGATTGTAAAGGTAAAAGTTGATTTTCAAGGAAAAAAATGATTTTCAAGGTCAAAGTTGATTTTCGACAAAAAATGATTTTCAAGGTAAGTTTTATTTAAAGGAAGAAATTATTTTCAAGGTAAAAAATATTTTCAAGGTAAAACTTGATTTTCAAGACAAAAAATTATTTTCAAGGTCAAAGTTGATTTTCAAGGAAAAAAATTATTTTCAAGGTCAAAGTTGATTTTCAAGACAAAAAATTATTTTCAAGGTCAAAGTTGATTTCCAAGACAAAAAATTATTTTCAAGGTCAAAGTTGATTTTCAAGACAAAAAATGATTTTATAGGTAAAAGTTGATTTTCTAAACAAAAAATGATTTTCAAGATAAAAGTTGATTTTCTAAACAAAAAATTATTTTCAAGATAAAAGTTGATTTTCAAGGAAAAAAATTATTTTAAAGGTAAAAGTTGATTTTCAAGGAAAAAAATAATTTTCAAGGTCAAAGTTGATTTTCGACAAAAAATGATTTTCAAGGTAAAAGTTTTATTTAAAGGAAGAAATGATTTTCAAGGTAAAACTTGATTTTCAAGACAAAAAATGATTTCAAGGTAAAAGTTGATTTTCAAGGGAAAAAATGATTTTCAAGGTAAAAGTTGATTTTCAAGGTAAAAGTGGATTTTCAAGAAAAAAAAATATTTTCAAGAAAAAAAAATATTTTCAAGGTCAAAGTTGATTTTCGACAAAAAATGATTTTCAAGGTAAAAGTTGTATTTAAAGGAAGAAATGATTTTCAAGGTAAAACTTGATTTTCAAGACAAAAAATGATTTCAAGGTAAAAGTTGATTTTCAAGGGAAAAAATGATTTTCAAGGTAAAAGTTGATTTTCAAGGTAAAAGTTGATTTTCAAGAAAAAAAAATATTTTCAAGAAAAAAAAATATTTTCAAGGTCAAAGTTGATTGTCAAGGTAAAACTTGATTTTCAAGGAAAAAAATGATTTTCAAGGTCAAAGTTGATTTTCAAGACAAAAAATGATTTTCAAGGCAAAAGTTGGTTTTCAAGGAAAAAAATGATTTTAAAAGGTAAAAGTTGATTTTCAAGGAAAAAAATTATTCAAGGTAAAAGTTGATTTTCAAGACAAAAAATGATTTTCAAGGTAAAAGTTGATTTTCAAGACGAAAAATTATTTTCAAGGCAAAAGTTGATTTTCAAAGAAAAAAATGATTTTCAAGGTCAAAGTTGATTTTCAAGACAAAAAATGATTTTCAAGGTCAAAGTTGATTTCCAAGACAAAAAATGATTTTCAAGGTAAAAGTTGATTTTCAAGACCAAAAATGATTTTCAAGGTAAAAGTTGATTTTCAAGACAAAAAATGATTTTCAAGGTCAAAGTTGATTTTCAAGACAAAAAATGATTTTCAAGGTCAAAGTTGATTTTCAAGACAAAAAATGATTTTCAAGGTAAAAGTTGATTTTCAAGACAAAAAATGATTTTATAGGTAAAAGTTGATTTTCTAAACAAAAAATGATTTTCAAGATAAAAGTTGATTTTCTAAACAAAAAATGATTTTCAAGATAAAAGTTGATTTTCAAGGGAAAAAATTATTTTAAAGGTAAAAGTTGATTTTCAAGGAAAAAAATGTTTAATTGACTTTCAAGGTAAAAGTTTTATTTAAAGGAAAAAGTAAAAGTTTTATTTAAAGGAAGAAATTATTTTCAAGGTAAAAAATATTTTCAAGGTAAAACTTGATTTTCAAGACAAAAAATGATTTTAAAGGTCAAAGTTGATTTTCAAGGAAAAAAATGATTTTCAAGGTAAAAGTTGATTTTCAAGAAAAAAAAATATTTTCAAGAAAAAAATTTTTTTTCAAGGTCAAAGTTGATTGTCAAGGTAAGACTTGATTTTCAAGGAAAAAAAATATTTTCAAGGTCAAAGTTTATTTTCAAGACAAAAAATGATTTTCAAGGCAAAAGTTGATTTTCAAGGAAAAAAATGATTTTAAAAGGTAAAAGTTGATTTTCAAGGAAAAAAATGATTCAAGGTAAAAGTTGATTTTCAAGACAAAAAATTATTAATTTATATTATTATATATAAAAATGATGATACTAATTGACTCATTCAGAGTTAATTATTGTTAAACACTAGCATAGCAATGTGCGCTTAAACAGCGACGTCACGCTAGGTTAGCATATAAAACAAAATGTTCATACTTGCAGCTCCTGCAGAGCTCCTTTTTATTGTAAGATGTGTAGCGAAGCCTTTGCGTTTTTTTTTTGTTTGTTTGTTTTTTTCATAAAAATATATTTAACACAAGCGACCACTTAATTGCATGTCAAAGCACATGATGAATATAAATGTGGTTGTTGACCACCTGGATCTTAATGATGTCATTATTCATTAAGTTAGTCTCTAATTAGTGGCCACTTAAGTAAACAATAACAAGAGATGATTGTTTGCCAGCTGGTATTATAGTGGATCAACCTTTATTGTTTCCAGCCCCCTTTGTGTGTGTGTGGGTGTGGGTGGGTGTGTGGTTACACAACGTCCTATTGCTGCACTCACCTTGCTCCATGGTGAGAATGTTGACACACACACACACACACACACACACACACACACACACACACACACACACACACACACACACACAGGCAGTAAGTCCTCCTCCACCATCATCACTGTGCCAGTGTTTGCCAGTTCTCTTGGCACACACACACACACACACACACACACACACACACACACACACACACACACACACACACACACACACACACACACACACTCACACACTTTATGAAAGTGCAGCTTATGTAAGAATCTTCCACACACTGTGGAGCTCAGATGGTGTTGCACTGCCGTGGGACAGGTGCACTTACCTGCATGTCACCTGTGCTTTTAATCTGATGCTTTTTCAGAGCCTGACCTCGGACCACTTGACCTCCACGTCAGCAGCAGAGGACACGTGAGTGACTTTCCTTCAAACCTCCACCGATACAGGTTTTTTCAGGGTTGATAATGATTTCAAGGACCGATATATTTTTTTCAGGGTTGATACTGATTATTAGTAGTCAAGGACCGATATGTTTTTTCAGGGTTGATACTGATTATTAGTTGTCAAGGACCGATATGTTTTTTTCAGGGTTGATACCGATTATTAGTAGTCAAGGACCGATATGTTTTTTTCAGGGTTGATACTGATTATTAGTAGTCAATGACCGATATGTTTCTTTCAGGGTTGATACTGATTATTAGTAGTCAAGGACCGATATGTTTTTGTCAGGGTTGATACTGATTATTAGTAGTCAAGGACCAATATGTTTTTTTCCAGAGTTGATACCAATTATTAGTAGTCAAGGACCGATATGTTTTTTTCAGGGTTGATACTGATTATTAGTAGTAGTATTAGTAGTAGATATGTTTTTTTCAGGGTTGATACTGATTATTAGTAGTCGAGGACCGATATGTTTTTTTCAGGGTTGATACTGATTATTAGTAGTCAAGGACCGATATGTTTTTTTCAGGGTTGATACCGATTATTAGTAGTCAAGGACCGATAATTTTTTTTCAGGATTGATACCGATTATTAGTAGTCAAGGACCGATATGGTTTTTTTCCAGGGTTGATACCGATTATCCAATATGTTTCTTTCAGGGTTGATACTGATTATTAGTAGTCAAGGACCGATATGTTTTTTTCAGGGTTGATACTGATTATTAGTAGTCAAGGACCGATATGTTTTTTTCAGGGTTGATACTGATTATTAGTAGTCGAGGACCGATATGTTTTTTTCAGGGTTGATACTGATTATTAGTAGTCAAGGACCGATCATTTTTTTTCAGGATTGATACCGATTATTAGTAGTCAAGGACCGATATGGTTTTTTTCCAGGGTTGATACCGATTATCAGTAGTCAAGGACCAATATGTTTTTTTTCAGGATTGATACCGATTATTAGTAGTCAAGGACCGATATGTTTTTTTTCCAGGGTTGATACCGATTATCAGTAGTCAAGGACCAATATGTTTTTTTCCAGAGTTGATACCAATTATTAGTAGTCAAGGACCGATATGTTTTTTTCAGGGTTGATACTGATTATTAGTAGTCAAGGACCGATATGTTTTTTTCAGGGTTGATACCGATTATCAGTAGTCAAGGACCGATATGTTTTTTTCAGGGTTGATACTGATTATTAGTAGTCAAGGACCGATATGGTTTTTTCCAGGGTTGATACCGATTATCAGTAGTCAAGGACCAATATGTTTTTTTTCAGGATTGATACCGATTATTAGTAGTCAAGGACCGATATGGTTTTTTTCCAGGGTTGATACCGATTATCAGTAGTCAAGGACCAATATGTTTTTTTCCAGAGTTGATACCAATTATTAGTAGTCAAGGACCGATATGTTTTTTTCAAGGTTGATACTGATTATTAGTAGTCAAGGACCGATATGTTTTTTTCAGGGTTGATACCGATTATTAGTAGTCAAGGGCCGATAATTTTTTTTCAGGATTGATACAGATTATTAGTAGTCAAGGACCGATATGGTTTTTTTCCAGGTTTGATACCGATTATCCAATATGTTTCTTTCAGGGTTGATACTGATTATTAGTAGTCAAGGACCGATATGTTTTTTTCAGGGTTGATACTGATTATTAGTAGTCGAGGACCGATATGTTTTTTTCAGGGTTGATACCGATTATTAGTATTCAAGGACTGATATGTTTTTTTCAGGGTTGATACTGATTATTAGTAGTCAAGGGCAGATATGTTTTTTTCAGGGTTGATACTGATTATTAGTAGTCGAGGACCGATATGTTTTTTTCAGGGTTGATACTGATTATTAGTAGTCAAGGACCGATATGTTTTTTTCAGGGTTGATACTGATTATTAGTAGTCAAGGACCGATATGTTTTTTTCAGGGTTGATACTGATTATTAGTAGTCAAGGACCGATATGGTTTTTTTCCAGGGTTGATACCGATTATCCAATATGTTTCTTTCAGGGTTGATACTGATTATTAGTAGTCAAGGACCGATATGTTTTTTTCAGGGTTGATACTGATTATTAGTAGTCAAGGACCGATATGTTTCTTTCAGGGTGGATACTGATTATTAGTAGTCAAGGACCGATATGTTTCTTTCAGGGTTGATAGAGATTATTAGTAGTCAAGGACTGATATGTTTTTTTCAGGGTTGATACCGATTATTAGTAGTCAAGGACCGATATGGTTTTTTCAGGGTTGATACTGATTATTAGTAGTCAAGGACCGATATGTTTTTTTCAGGGTTGATACCGATTATTAGTAGTCAAGGACCGATATGTTTTTTTCAGGGTTGATACCGATTATTAGTAGTCAAGGACCGATGTTTTTTTTCCAGGTTGATACCGATTATTAGTAGTCAAGGACCGATATGTTTTTTTCAGGGTTGATACCGATTATTAGTAGTCAAGGACCGATATGGTTTTTTCAGGGTTGATACCGATTATTAGTAGTCAAGGACCGATATGTTTTTTTCAGGGTTGATACCGATTATTAGTAGTCAAGGACCGATGTTTTTTTTCCAGGTTGATACCGATTATTAGTAGTCAAGGACCGATATGTTTTTTTCAGGGTTGATACCGATTATTAGTAGTCAAGGACCGATATGTTTTTTTCAGGGTTGATACTGATTATTAGTAGTCAAGGACCGATATGTTTTTTTCAGGGTTGATACCGATTATTAGTAGTCGAGGACCGATATGGTTTTTTCAGGGTTGGTACCGATTATTAGTAGTCAAGGACCGATATGTTTTTTTCAGGGTTGATACCGATTATTAGTAGTCGAGGACCGATATGTTTTTTTCAGGGTTGATACCGATTATTAGTAGTCAAGGAAGTATGAGAATGTGTGAGCTGATTATGGTCGTGCTGACCGACCTCCAAGCGGTTTGATTTGGTGTAATAAGTGTGACCAATAGATGGCAGTCACACATAAGAGATGTGTGTAGGCGGCAGGTTGACGCCCTGTTCAATAAATGACGCTAGCAAGTACACGTAAGCAAGCAATACCAAAACGTTGATCCGTTGAGAATATAGAACAGTACACACGACGCTCAAAAATGGTAAGCTAAGACGCAACGCTTGACGGATTGTCTTAGCATTACGGCTACCATAGTCAGACGTACTGTGCTTCAACATACGGTATTATTATGGTGCGTGTATAAGGCATACTTGCCAACCCTCCCGTTTTTAGCGCCTCTCCCGATGACCTCCCGGCAGAAATGTTTCTCCCAAAAAACTCCCGGTATTCAGCCGGAGCTGGAGGCCACGCCCCCTCCAGCGCAATGCGGACCTGAGTGGAGACAGCCTGTTCTCACGTCCGCTTTCCCACAATATAAACAGCTTGCCTGCTCAATGACGTCATAACTGTAGAATGATCGAGGGCGAGTTCTTGGTTTCTTATGTGGGTTTATTGTTGGGCAGTTTCATTAACGTCCTCCCGGCGCGGTAACAACACACAACAACAGCAGTCACGTTTAGTCTACCGTAAAGCAGTTCGTCTGCCGTAAACAGCAATGTTGTGACACTCTTAAACAGGACAATACTGCCATCTACTGGATAGCCTCCAGAACACTGAAATTCAAATATTTCTTTTATTTATATGTATAATAAAATAAATATGTATATATAGCTAGAATCTTGAGTTGGTGAATTCTAGCTTAAATATATTCCCCTCTTAACCACGCCCCCAAACACGCCCCCAACCACGCCCCCCACCCCCCACCTCCCGGTATCGGAGGTCTCAAGGCTGGCAAGTATGGTATAAGGACACCCACATGTCACTTATTAGGAGACATATGGCGTTTTGTTTCGACCTATTATGCAAAACCAATGTTTCTTACCTCCTGGTACCTGCTGATGTGTATTTTGGATCTGCATAAGTCCAGAAAAAGTTCCACGCGTCCGCCGTAGTAGTCAATAAACTCCTTTTTCCCTATCCTGTTGTGGGGCATTCATCCACCCGCTGTTGCCATTTACTAATATGAAGAAGAAGTGTAGAGTTCTAACTTGTATCTTGTCTGTAGACTCGCTATGGAAGCGCTAAGCGCTGTCCAAGTGGAGGCACGTAAATAAGACCGCTCACAAAACGTCGCATCCTGAAGAAGAGAAAGCGGTTTGAAGGTTTATAAAAAAAACTTTTTGAGCAAAGAACCACCATGACATGTTAATTAGACCACAAGGAAGTCATTTACGTGTAGAAAAACAATCCAAATGTGACTCCTTTAATGCGCCTCGTAATCCGGCGCGCCTTATGGGCCCAAAAATACACTCCATCAGAACGCCAGCAACAATCGGCTCGGTGGGTCGCTACTCCGTGGGCATCTTGAGCTGACCGTGCTCACGTCTGCGTCTCGTTACATCAACACTTTTCTTTTCAGCGCACGCCTGCTTCCTGTGGTTGTCGAGGAGGAAGAGAGCGCGCAGCAGAGCAGCACGGCGGCTCCAACAGAAGCAGGTAGGATGCACAAGTCTCACAAGAGACATTTGTTTACAGCTTTTCACATTTGCATGCAACTTTCACCACACACCCACACACTCACACTCACACACCCACACACCCACACCCACACCCACACACTCACACACCCACACCCACACACTCACACGCACACACACTTCTCTCTCCAGGGACAGAGCAGCCCGCCGCACTAACTGCCGCGGGCTGTCAGCAGTCGAGCGTGGTCCAGAGCAGCCAATCGGAGAGCGGCATGGCCAGCATGACCTCTGACCCCGGCCAAGTGGAAGGCAAAAAGGAGTGCAATGAGAAGACTAAGAATGAACTGGTAAGACCTGCAGTTCTTCTTGGTTGTGTTGACAAAAAGAGGAAGTGTTTTTTGATGACATCATTCAGCATAATGTCATGGGCTTTGGTAATAGTTGGCATCACTTCAAATGACTTTTTTTCATAAAATAATGTTCATTTTATTCTATTTTATTTTTCTTCAAAATACTATTTTTATTATAATTGTTTCCTTCAAATAGCTTTCTGGGTTTTTTTGTTTTTTCTTCAAATTACTCTATTTTTGTTCTATATTTTTTCTTCAAATTACTTATTTTTTACTGGGTTTTTTCCTTCAAAGTAATCTCTTCATCTAATTTATTTTTATTTCTTCAAATGACTGTTTTTTCCTTTTATAATTGTAACTTTTTTAATGTTTTAAATAACTTTCTTCATTTTGTTGTATTTTTCTAAAAAATATTTATCAACTTTTTTATCATATTTTTGTTTTACTTTAAATTACCTTTTTTTTATTTTTGATTATACTTTTTCCTTCAAATCACATTTTTATTTATTTTATATGTTTTTCCTTCAAATTAATGTTTTTATTTCTGATATATTTTTTTCCTTCAAATTAATGTTTTTATTTCTTTTTTTTTTCTTCAAATTACTGTTTTTTCCTTTTATAATTTTTTATGTTCAAATAACTTTTTTTAATGTTTTAAATAACTTTTTTCATTTTGTTGTATTTTTCTTAAAAATATTTGTTTATCAACTTTATTACATTTGTATTTTACCTTAATTTACCTTTTTTTTTATTATACTTTTTCCTTCAAATCACTTTTTTATTTTATATTTTTTTCCTTCAAATTAATCTTTTTATTTCTTTTTTTTTTTTTTTCTTCAAGTGACTGTTTTTTCCTTTTAGAATTTTTTATGTTCCATCCATTTACTACCGCTTATTCCCTTCGGGGTCGCGGGGGGCGCTGGAGCCTATCTCAGCTACAATCGGGCGGAAGGCGGTGTACACCCTGGACAAGTCGCCATCTCATAATAGATTTTTCATGTTCAAAAAAATTTTTTTAATGTTCTTCATTTCGTTGTATTTTTCTTAAAAATATTTATCAACTTTTTTATTATATTTTAGTTTTACCTTGAATTACCTTTTTTTTTTTATTATACTTTTTCCTTCAAATCACTTTTTAATTATTTTATATTTTTTTCCTTCAAATTAATCTTTTTATTTCTTATCATTTTTTTCTTCAAGTGACTGTTTTTTCCTTTTAGAATTTTTGATGTTCAAATAACTTATTTTTAATGTTTTAAATAACTTTCTTCATTTTGTTGTATTTTTCTTAAAAATATTTATCAATTTTAATTATTTTTGTTTTACCTTAAATCACCTTCAAGTGACTGTTTTTTTCTTTTAGAATTTCTTATGTTCAAATAACTTTTTTTTAATGTTTTAAATAACTTTTTTTAATGTTTCTTCATTTAGTTGTATTTTTCTTAAATATTTGTTCATCAACTTTTTTATTATATTTTTGTTTAACATTAAATTACCTTTTAATTTTTCATTATACTTTTTCCTTCAAATCACTTTTTTTCTTTTTTTTTTTTTTCTTCAAATGACTTTCTTTTTTTTTTTCTTTTTTTTTTCAAATCACTTTTTCTTCTTTTTTCCTTCAAATGAATTTTTTATTTCTCTTTTCTTCTTCAAGTGACTGTTTTTTCTTTTTTTATTATTTTTTATCTTCAAAATACTTTATCAACTTTTTGTAATATGTATTTTTTTGTTTAGTTTTACCTTCAAATTACTTTTAATTTGTTGATTATACTTTTTCCTTCAAATAATTTTTTTAAATTAATTTTATATTTTGTATTCATATTACTTTTTTTTCCTTTTGTTTTTATCTTCAAATAACTTCTTTTTAATATATTTTTGTCTTCCAATGACTTTAATTTATTCTTACTATAATTATTTTCTATTTAGTGGGACAAAAAGAGCACAATGGCGGACGGCGCACTAACCAGCGAGCGTTAATGTTTAACTCCTGCCTGCAGGAGCAGTCACATGACTCTGCAGACGCCCCAAAGGTGGAGGAGAGCAAAGTGGAGGTTCCTGCAGCCCCTGAGAGAGAAGGTAGGAGTCCTAGTAAATACCACACTTTATTCAAAGATGGCAAGTCATTCTTCTTCTTTGTTTAGCTGAGTCATCAACTATCTGTGACCAAGGTGACGCCTGCAGAGACGACAAGAACAGGTGAGACCACACTTCTGCACTTAGTCGTTTGAGAGAGGACAAGAACAGGCGAGACCACACTTCTGCACTTATTCTTTTGAGAGAGGACAAGAACAGGCGAGACCACACTTCTGCACTTAGTCTTTTGAGAGAGGACAAGAACAGGCGAGACCACACTTCTGCACTTAGTCTTTTGAGAGAGGACAAGAACAGGCGAGACCACACTTCTGCACTTAGTCTTTTAAGAGAGG
>NC_084742.1:67031630-67086630 GCF_033978785.1 Entelurus aequoreus | reverse complement strand
TAACATTCATAATAACATGTAATATATACATGATGTAAGTATATGTCATGTAGTAACATTCATAATAACATGTAATATATACATGACGTAAGTATATATGTCATGTAGTAACATTCATAATAACATGTAATATATACATGATGTAAGTATATATGTCATGTAGTAACATTCATAACATGTAATATATACATGATGTAAGTATATATGTCATGTAGTAACATTCATAATAACATGTAATATATACATGATGTAAGTATATGTCATGTAGTAACATTCATAATAACATGTAATATATACATGATGTAAGTATATGTCATGTAGTAACATTCATAATAACATGTAATATATACATGATGTAAGTATATATGTCATGTAGTAACATTCATAATAACATGTAATATATACATGATGTATGTATATATGTCATGTAGTAACATTCATAATAACATGTAATATATACACACTAAGTATATATGTCATGTAGTAACATTTATAATAACATGTAATATATACATGATGTAAGTATATGTCATGTAGTAACATTCATAATAACATGTAATATATACATGATGTAAGTATATATGTCATGTAGTAACATTTATAATAACATGTAATATATACATGATGTAAGTATATATGTCATGTAGTAACATTCATAATAACATGTAATATATACATGATGTAAGTATATATGTCATGTAGTAACATTCATAATAACATGTAATATATACATGATGTAAGTATGTATGTCATGTAGTAACATTCATAATAACATGTAATATATACATGATGTAAGTATATATGTCATGTAGTAACATTCATAATAACATGTAATATATACATGATGTAAGTATATATGTCATGTAGTAACATTCATAATAACATGTCATATATACATGATGTAACTATATATATGTCATGTAGTAACATTCATAATAACATGTAATATATACATGATGTAAGTATATATGTCATGTAGTAACATTCATAATAACATGTAATATGTACATGATGTAAGTATATATGTCATGTAGTAACATTCATAATAACATGTCATAGATACATGATGTAAGTATATATGTCATGTAGTAACATTCATAAAAACATGTAATATATACATGATATGTCATGTAGTAACATTCATAATAACATGTCATATATACATGATGTAAGTATATATGTCATGTAGTAACATTCATAATAACATGTCATATATACATGATGTAAGTATATATGTCATGTAGTAACATTCATAATAACATGTAATATATACATGATGTAAGTATATATGTCATGTAGTAACATTCATAATAACATGTCATATATACATGATGTAACTATATATATGTCATGTAGTAACATTCATAATAACATGTAATATATACATGATGTAAGTATATATGTCATGTAGTAACATTCATAATAACATGTAATATGTACATGATGTAAGTATATATGTCATGTAGTAACATTCATAATAACATGTCATAGATACATGATGTAAGTATATATGTCATGTAGTAACATTCATAAAAACATGTAATATATACATGATATGTCATGTAGTAACATTCATAATAACATGTCATATATACATGATGTAAGTATATATGTCATGTAGTAACATTCATAATAACATGTCATATATACATGATGTAAGTATATATGTCATATAGTGACATTCATAATAACATGTCATATATACATGATGTAAGTATATATGTCATGTAGTAACATTCATAATAACATGTAATATATACATGATGTAAGTATATATGTCATGTAGTAACATTCATAATAACATGTAATATATACATGATGTAAGTATATATGTCATGTAGTAACATTCATAATAACATGTAATATATACATGATGTAAGTATATATGTCATGTAGTAACATTCATAATAACATGTAATATATACATGATGTAAGTATATATGTCATGTAGTAACATTCATAATAACATGTAATATATACATGATGTAAGTATATATGTCATGTAGTAACATTCATAACATGTAATATATACATGATGTAAGTATATATGTCATGTAGTAACATTCATAATAACATGTAATATATACATGATGTAAGTATATATGTCATGTAGTAACATTCATAATAACATGTAATATATACATGATGTAAGTATATATGCCATGTAGTAACATTCATAATAACATGTAATATATACATGATGTAAGTATATATGTCATGTAGTAACATTCATAATAACATGTAATATATACATGATGTAAGTATATATGTCATGTAGTAACATTCATAATAACATGTAATATATACATGATGTAAGTATATATGTCATGTAGTAACATTCATAATAACATGTAATATATACATGATGTAAGTATATGTCATGTAGTAACATTCATAATAACATGTAATATATACATGATGTAAGTATATATGTCATGTAGTAACATTCATAATAACATGTAATATATACATGATGTAAGTATATATGTCATGTAGTAACATTCATAATAACATGTAATATATACATGATGTAAGTATATATGTCATTTAGTAACATTCATAATAACATGTCATATATACATGATGTAAGTATATATGTCATGTAGTAACATTCATAATAACATGTAATATATACATGATGTAAGTATATATGTCATGTAGTAACATTCATAATAACATGTAATATATACATGATGTAAGTATATATGTCATGTAGTAACATTCATAATAACATGTCATATATACATGATGTAAGTATATATGTCATGTAGTAACATTCATAATAACATGTAATATATACATGATGTAAGTATATATGTCATGTAGTAACATTCATAATATGTAATATATACATGATGTAAGTATATATGTCATGTAGTAACATTCATAATAACATGTAATATACACATGATGTAAGTATATATGTCATGTAGTAACATTCATAATAACGTGTCATATATACATGATGTAAGTATATATGTCATGTAGTAACATTAATACCTTGTGCCTTTTACACTTTGACCCTAGAACAGTCCGGATGGTCCACAGTTTCCAAAAACAATTTAAAATGTGGACTCGTCAGACCACAGAACACTTTTCCACTTTGCATCAGTCCATCTTAGATGAGCTCGGGCCCAGCGAAGCCGGCGGCGTTTCCGGGCGTTGTTGATAAATGGCTTTGGCTTTGCATAGTAGAGTTTTAACTTGCACTTACAGATGTAGCGACCAACTGTAGTTACTGACAGTGGTTTTCTGAAGTGTTCCTGAGCCCATGTGGTGATATCCTTTACACACCGATGTGGCTTTTTGATGCAGTAGCGCCTGAGGGATCCAAGGTGTGTAATATCATGGCTTACGTGCAGTGATTTCTCCAGATCCTCTGAACCCTTTGATGATATTACGGAGCGTAGATGGTGAAATCCCTAAATTCCTTGCAATAGCTGCTTGAGAAAGGTTTTTCTTAAACTGTTCAACAATTTGCTCAGGCATTTGTTGACAAAGTGGTAATCCCTCGCCCCGTCCTTGTTTGGGAACGACTGAGCATTTCATGGAAGCTGCTTTTATACCCAATCATGGCACCCACCTGCTCCCAATTAGCCTGTTCACCTGTGGGATGTTCCAAATAAGTCTTTGATGAGCATTCCTCAACTTCCTCACTCTTTTTTGCCACTTGTGCCAGCTTTTTTTGAAACATGTCGCAGGGCATCAAATTCCAAATGAGCTAATATTTGCAAACAATAAAGTTGACCAGTTCCAACGTTAAATATCTCGTCTTTTTCACTGCGGCATTCACGCGGACACGCCCCACCTTTTCTGTCCTAACACAGTGCGTCTCCTTCGCTTACAAGTCAAAACTTCCAATTTTTGCCGGGGAAATCCAGTTTTTGTCCTTCTTTCCCGGCGTTTTCCCCGACCTTTTGTTTATTTTCGCTACCGCAGCGATGGAGTCGCTCGACGAGCCTCCGTCCGCAACGCTCGGAGCGTGGACTCATTAAAGGAGCGCCACGAGTTTCATGTTCCGTCACGCAACCAATAACAAAGATGGATGGACACCAAAACGACTAAAAAAAAAGATATCTGCCAAAAATCCAAACTTTGTGTAAATATCTTGATACGTTGGATCAGGGGTCACCAACCTTTTTGAAAGCAAGAGCTCCTTCTTGGGTAGTGATTAATGCGAAGGGCTACCAGTTTGATACACACTTCAATAAATTGCCAGAAATAGCCAATTTGCTCAATTTACCTTTAACTCTGTTATTATTAATAATTAATGATATTTACACTTAATTGAACGGTTTAAAAGAGGAGAAAACACAAAAGAAATGACAATTACATTTTGAAACATAGTTTATCTTCAATTTCGACTCTTTAAAATTCAAAATTCAACCGAAAAAAAGAAGAGAAAAACTAGCTAATTCGAATCTTTTTGAAAAAATTTTAAAAAAGAATTTATGGAACATCATTAGTAATTTTTCCTGATTAAGATTAATTTTAGAATTTTGATGACATGTTTTAAATAGGTTAAAATCCAGTCTGCACTTTGTTAGAATATATAACAAATTGGACCAAGCTATATTTCTAACAAAGAAAAATCATTATTTCTTCTAGATTTTCCACAACAAAAATTTTAAAATAAATTCAAAAGACTTTGAAATAACATTTAAATTTGATTCTACAGATTTTCTAGATTTGCCAGAATAATTTTTTTGAATTATAATCATAATAAGTTTGAAGAAATATTTCACAAATATTCTTCGTCGAAAAAACAGAAGCTAAAATGAAGAATTAAATTAAAATGTATTTATTATTCTTTACAATAAAACAAATAAATTTACTTGAACATTGATTTAAATTGTCAGGAAAGAAGAGGAAGGAAATTAAAAGGTAAATAGGTATGTGTTTAAAAATCCTAAAATCATTTTTAAGGTTGTATTTTTTCTCTAAAATTGTCTTTCTGAAAGTTATAAGAAGCAAAGTAAAAAAAATTAATGAATTTATTTAAACAAGTGAAGACCAAGTCTTTCAAATATTTTCTTGGATTTTCAAATTCTATTTGAGTTTTGTCTCTCTTAGAATTAAAAATGTCGGGCAAAGCGAGACCAGCTTGCTACTAAATAAATACAATTTAAAAAATAGAGGCAGCTCACTGGTAAGTGCTGCTATTTGAGCTATTTTTAGAACAGGCCAGCGGGCGACTCATCTGGTCCTTACGGGCTACCTGGTGCCCGCGGGCACCGCGTTGGTGACCCCTGCGTTGGATAGTTCTTATATAGGAATAGCAGGCGGCAGCTCACACAATCTCATATTTTCTCTAAGTCTTTGATGAGAATTCCTCAACTTTCTCAGTCTTTTTTGCCACTTGTGCCAGCTTTTTTGAAACACGTCGCAGGGCATCAAATTCCAAATGAGCTAACATTTGCAAAAAATACCAAAGTTTCTCAGTGTGAAGGTGAAATATCTTGTCTTTGCAGTCTATTCAATTGAATATAAGTTGAAAAGGATTTGTTGTATTCTCTTTGTATTTACCATTTACACAACGTTTTGAATTTGCATGAATATTGTTTGAAATGTTTCTTTCCCTCCACATAGAGCAAACAACAGGACGGTGCAGACAGCGAGGCAGAAAGAGTGACCAGGAGAGCTCCATGGTGAGTGTTGAAACTCTTTCAAATGGCTTCTGTGCACCACACCGGTGTTGTGGAAGCTTGCTAGACGCTGTACCATAACCAGGGTTGTTGTTGTTGTTGTTGTTGTTTGTTGTCGTCGTCGACGACTGCGGGTTCCAGGAATGCGGCCGGCAAGAACATGGCACGCCCCCCGCTTAAGCGCTTTGTTAGCTCTGCGGCCTGGGTTGACACCGAGGAGCCCTCTGGCGTGATGAAGGGGTAAGAAATGGCAGGCAGAAGTGGGCTGCTATTGAAAAGATGGCTGCATCATTATTTGGCAAAGTGGACTTTATAGTGAATATGTCCCCAGAACATGCTTGGGGGTTGTTTTTTTTTCCACTTCTTGCACAGTGATGTAGCAGGCTTTGCTACACGTCTAAAACTAGAGTTTGCATCTCTCTTATTTGTCATTGTGTTTGTGTGTTTGGGGTCATTGTCCTGTTGGAACACCCAACAAGACCCAACCTCCGGGCTGATGACTTTAGCTTGTCCTGAACAATTTGGAGCTAATCCTCCTTTTTCATTGTCCCATTTAAAGCAGCAGTTCCATTGGCAGCAAAACAGGCCCAGAGCATAATACTACCACCACCATGCTTGACGGTAAGCATGGTGTTCCTGGGATTTCTCCTCCAAACATATTGCTGGGTATTGTGGCCAAACAGCTCCATTTTTGTTTCATCTGACCACAGAACTTTCCTCCAGAAGGTCTTATCTTTGTCCATGTGATCAGCAGCAAAGTTTAGACGAGCCTTAAGGTGTGGCTTCTGGAGCCTCTCAGTCCATGGCCATGCTTGACTGTGGACACTGACACCTGTGTTCCAGCAGCTTCCAATTCCTTGCAGACCTGCTTTTTGCTGGTTCTCATTTGACTCTTGATCATCCTGACCAACTTTCTCTCAGCAGCAGGTGATAGCTTAGGTTTTCTTCCTGATTGTGGCAGTGACAAAACTGTGCCATGCACTTTATACTTGCCAACAATTGTCTGCACAGTTGCTGTTGGGACCTTAAGCTGCTTTGAAATGGCTCCAAGTGACTTTCCTGACTTGTTCAAGAATTTGGAGGTAATCCTCCTTGTTCGTTGTCCCATTTAAAGCAGCAGTTCCGTTGGCAGCAAAACAGGCTGTGAGGTTGGAACACCGATGACATCTGTTAGACAAGACAAGAAGCAAAGGAATCAAACAGAGAGCGCGTCCCTCGTACAGCGTCGCCCCACGCTCTGAGGAGGGAGCTCCACGCCTCCTCATTTTTTGGGGCATTTTTCCGATTACATGGTTGCAGCTGTTTCTAAGGGGAGGGGGTCATAAACAGCTGCCGCACTCGGTCATAAAACAGTTTAAAGAAAAGTTGCCTGGAGCGGTGTCGGGTCCTGCTGCCTCTCTGCTTTGTAGACCTCGGGTCACGACAAGGTCTTCCTGTGGCTGTTCAATAGATCAAAGAAACCGACACCTCCACGTCGCATCCCACAAAAAAATAAGAGTCGTAGAAATGATTGGAAACTCCAGACAGCCATGACATGATGTTCTTTACAAGTGTATGTACACTTTTGACGTACATTTTGACTATTATTTCAAAGCCCCCGCGCTGAAGTGACTAGTGGTGTACTGCACAGCAAGTGACCTGGAAGGCTCCGCCCCCTCACGAAAATGCGGTGCCCTGCTTTTTGTCTGCGGGCGTGACACAAAATGAATGAATGAAGCCTTCGTACACGGGAGTCCTGTTCGGTTCAATCTTAAATATTGTGAGAGTCCAGTCCATAGTGGATCTAACATGATAGTGCGAGAGTCCAGTCCATAGTGGATCTAACATAATAGTGAGAGTCCAGTCCATAGTGGATCTAACATAATATTGTGAGAGTCCAGTCCATAGTGGATCTAACATAATAGTGTGAGAGTCCAGTCCATAGTGGATCTAACATAATATTGTGAGAGTCCAGTCCATAGTGGATCTAACATAATAGTGTGAGAGTCCAGTCCATAGTGGATCTAACATAATAGTGTGTGAGTCCAGTCCATAGTGTATCTAACATAATAGTGTGAGAGTCCAGTCCATAGTGGATCTAACATAATAGTGTGAGAGTCCAGTCCATAGTGGATCTAACATAATAGTGTGAGAGTCCAGTCCATAGTGGATCTAACATAATAGTGTGAGAGTCCAGTCCATAGTGGATCTAACATAATAGTGTGAGAGTCCAGTCCATAGTGGATCTAACATAATAGTGAGAGTACAGTCCTTGGTGGATCTAACATAATAGTGAGAGTCCAGTCCTTAGTGGATCTAACATAATAGTGAGAGTCCAGTCCATAGTGGATCTAACATAATAGTGAGAGTCCAGTCCATAGTGGATCTAACATAATAGTGTGAGTCCAGTCCTTAGTGGATCTAACATAATAGTGTGAGAGTCCAGTCCATAGTGGATCTAACATAATAGTGTGAGAGTCCAGTCCATAGTGGATCTAACATAATAGTGTGAGAGTCCAGTCCATAGTGGATCTAACATAATAGTGTGAGAGTCCAGTCCATAGTGGATCTAACATGATAGTGTGAGAGTCCAGTCCATAGTGGATCTAACATAATAGTGAGAGTCCAGTCTATAGTGGATCTAACATAATAGTGTGAGAGTCCAGTCCATAGTGGATCTAACATAATAGTGAGAGTCCAGTCCATAGTGGATCTAACATGATAGTGTGAGAGTCCAGTCCATAGTGGATCTAACATAATAGTGTGAGAGTCCGGTCCATAGTGGATCTAACATAATAGTGAGAGTCCAGTCCATAGTGGATCTAACATAATAGTGAGAGAGTCCAGTCCATAGTGGATCTAACATAATAGTGAGAGAGTCCAGTCCATAGTGGATCTAACATAATAGTGTGAGTCCAGTCCATAGTGGATCTAGTTAATAGTGTGAGAGTCCAGTCCATAGTGGATCCAACATAATAGTGAGAGTCCAGTCCATAGTGGATCTAACATAATAGTGTGAGTCCAGTCCATAGTGGATCTAACATAATAGTGAGAGTCCAGTCCATAGTGGATCTAACATAATAGTGTGAGTCCAGTCCATAGTGGATCTAACATAATAGTGAGAGTCCAGTCCATAGTGGATCTAACATAATAGTGAGAGTCCAGTCCATAGTGGATCTAACATAATAGTGTGAGAGTCCAGTCCATAGTGGATCTAACATAATAGTGTGAGTCCAGTCCATAGTGGATCTAACATAATAGTGTGAGAGTCCAGTCCATAGTGGATCTAGCATAATAGTGAGAGTCCAGTCCATAGTGGATCTAACATAATAGTAAGAGAGTCCAGTCCATAGTGGATCTAACATAATAGTGAGAGAGTCCAGTCCATAGTGGATCTAACATAATAGTGAGAGTCCAGTCCATAGTGGATCTAACATAATAGTGAGAGTCCAGTCCATAGTGGATCCAACATAATAGTGAGAGTACAGTCCTTGGTGGATCTAACATAATAGTGAGAGTCCAGTCCATAGTGGATCTAACATAATAGTGAGAGTCCAGTCCATAGTGGATCTAACATAATAGTGAGAGTCCAGTCCATAGTGGATCTAACATAATAGTGTGAGTCCAGTCCATAGTGGATCTAACATAATAGTGTGAGAGTCCAGTCCATAGTGGATCTAGCATAATAGTGAGAGTCCAGTCCATAGTGGATCTAACATAATAGTGTGAGAGTCCAGTCCATAGTGGATCTAACATAATAGTGTGAGAGTCCAGTCCATAGTGGATCTAACATAATAGTAAGAGAGTCCAGTCCATAGTGGATCTAACATAATAGTGAGAGAGTCCAGTCCATAGTGGATATAACATAATAGTGAGAGTCCAGTCCATAGTGGATCTAACATAATAGTGAGAGTCCAGTCCATAGTGGATCTAACATAATAGTGAGAGTACAGTCCTTGGTGGATCTAACATAATAGTGAGAGTCCAGTCCATAGTGGATCTAACATAATAGTGAGAGTCCAGTCCATAGTGGATCTAACATAATAGTGAGAGTCCAGTCCATAGTGGATCTAACATAATAGTGAGAGTCCAGTCCATAGTGGATCTAACATAATAGTGAGAGTCCAGTCCATAGTGGATCTAACATAATAGTGAGAGTACAGTCCTTGGTGGATCTAACATAATAGTGAGAGTCCAGTCCATAGTGGATCTAACATAATAGTGTGAGAGTCCAGTCCATAGTGGATCTAACATAATAGTGTGAGAGTCCAGTCCATAGTGGATCTAACATAATAGTGTGAGAGTCCAGTCCATAGTGGATCTAACATAATAGTGTGAGAGTCCAGTCCATAGTGGATCTAACATAATAGTGTGAGAGTCCAGTCCATAGTGGATCTAACATAATAGTGTGAGAGTCCAGTCCATAGTGGATCTAACATAATAGTGTGAGAGTCCAGTCCATAGTGGATCTAACATAATAGTGAGAGTCCAGTCCATAGTGGATCTAACATAATAGTGAGAGTCCAGTCCATAGTGGATCTAACATAATAGTGAGAGAGTCCAGTCCATAGTGGATCTAACATAATAGTGAGAGTCCAGTCCATAGTGGATCTAACATAATAGTGTGAGAGTCCAGTCCATAGTGGATCTAACATAATAGTGTGAGAGTCCAGTCCATAGTGGATCTAACATAATAGTGTGAGAGTCCAGTCCATAGTGGATCTAACATAATAGTGTGAGAGTCCAGTCCATAGTGGATCTAACATAATAGTGTGAGAGTCCAGTCCATAGTGGATCTAACATAATAGTGTGAGAGTCCAGTCCATAGTGGATCTAACATAATAGTGTGAGAGTCCAGTCCATAGTGGATCTAACATAATAGTGAGAGTCCAGTCCATAGTGGATCTAACATAATAGTGAGAGTCCAGTCCATAGTGGATCTAACATAATAGTGAGAGAGTCCAGTCCATAGTGGATCTAACATAATAGTGAGAGTCCAGTCCATAGTGGATCTAACATAATAGTGTGAGAGTCCAGTCCATAGTGGATCTAACATAATAGTGTGAGAGTCCAGTCCATAGTGGATCTAACATAATAGTGTGAGAGTCCAGTCCATAGTGGATCTAACATAATAGTGTGAGAGTCCAGTCCATAGTGGATCTAACATAATAGTGTGAGAGTCCAGTCCATAGTGGATCTAACATAATAGTGTGAGAGTCCAGTCCATAGTGGATCTAACATAATAGTGAGAGTCCAGTCCATAGTGGATCTAACATAATAGTGAGAGAGTCCAGTCCATAGTGGATCTAACATAATAGTGAGAGTCCAGTCCATAGTGGATCTAGTTAATGATTCGATCTTAATATTTACAAATGTACGTGGAAAGTCCTTTTAAAAGTGTCTAAGTGCCAGCATCGAGGCTCCATCTTCCACTGTGGGACCCAAATTGTTGAAAAACCAGATTGAATTTGTGTCTTTTAAATAAATAAGAAATGTGTATAAAAGTTAGCGATGCAGCCATCTTGCATGCAGTCAGGCGTGTCCACAAGTTCCCTCCCGCATGTTGTAGGAAAAGATTGAAGTGTAGAAGGTTTGTGGTCGTCATGCAAACAAGACGCGGCCCAGCTTTTTTTTGTCCAGCGATGTGCCGACTGAGCGTGTCACTTGTGTGTCCATGTCCGACTCCCCCTCCCCTTCCCCCCCACCCCCCGCGGGGCCCACAGGACGGGGCGCCACACCTCGGACCCCCAGTGTGGCGAGGAGCCGGAGGAGCCGGTGGCGGAGAAGAGGAGGTCCAGCCTCAGCGAGCTGGGCAGCAGACTGACCTCCTTCATTCTGCCGCTCAAGACGTTAGTGCCTCTAAATACGCCGCCAGAGTGAGACGTCGCTGCGTTCAAACGCTCTTTGGCTTGTGTGACATTCGTGTCTTCTTCTAACCACTTTTTTTTTTCCCCTCCCTTTCGACAATAATCTTTTGTAAATGTTCTTTTCCTTCCACGTGGTTCAGGAGTGAGGAGGAACTCTTTGTCATGCTGTAAGTGTGCGGGGGAGGGGCCTATGCATGTGCGGGGGAGGGGCCTATGCGTGTGCGGGGGAGGGGCCTATGCATGCGCCATCCTCTGCTTGTCCGTCCAGTGTCTTCCACACTAAGCCGGATAACTTTATTCAGGATATATCCCACCTAACTGATCCCTGTCCACACACACAACGCCATCATCATGTAATACTCCATGCCAGTAGGTGGCAGCAGGTAGTTCATTGCTTTGTAGAAGTCGAAACGCGTCGAGGATGGTTTGTCGTGATCCCAGTATGCAGAGCGGCGTGCAGGTAGAAAGGTATGCAATGCTTCAACCAAAAATGAACTAAAGGCATGTCCTGCTAGGAAAAGGCAATGAAGCATAGGGAAGGCTATGCAAAAATGAAAGTAAAACTGAACTGGCTACCAAGTAAACAAAAACAGAATGCTGGACGACAGCAAAGACTTACAGTGTGTGGAGCAGAGATGGCGTCCACAACGTACATCCATACATGACATGACAATCAACAATGTCCCCGCAAAGAAGGATGGCGTCCGCACAACTGAAATAGTCTTGATTGCTAAAAACAAACCTGATCTAACATAATAGTGTGAGAGTCCAGTCCATAGTGGATCTAACATAATAGTGTGAGAGTCCAGTCCATAGTGGATCTAACATTATAGTGTGAGAGTCCAGTCCATAGTGGATTTAACATAATAGTGTGAGAGTCCAGTCCATAGTGGATCTAACATAATAGTGTGAGAGTCCAGTCCATAGTGGATTTAACATAATAGTGTGAGAATCTACTCCATAGTGGATCTAACATAATAGTGTGAGAGTCCAGTCCATAGTGGATCTAACATAATATTGTAAGAGTCCAGTCCATAGTGGTATCTAACATTATAGTGTGAGAGTCCAGGTCCATAGTGGATCTAACATAATAGTGTGAGAATCTAGTCCATAGTGGATCTAACATAATAGTGTGAGAGTCCAGTCCATAGTGGATCTAACATAATAGTGTGAGAGTCCAGTCCATAGTGGATTTAACATAATAGTGTGAAAGTCCAGTCCATAGTGGATCTAGTTAATAGTGTGAAAGTCCAGTCCATAGTGGATCTAGTTAATAGTGTGAGAGTCCAGTCCATAGTGGATCTAGTTAATAGTGTGAGAGTCCAGTCCATAGTGGATCTAACATAATAGTGTGAGAGTCCAGTCCATAGTGGATCTAACATAATAGTGTGAGAGTCCAGTCCATAGTGGATCTAACATATTAGTGTGAGAGTCCAGTCCATAGTGGATCTAACATAATAGTGTGAGAGTCCAGTCCATAGTGGATTTAACATAATAGTGTGAGAATCCAGTCCATAGTGGATCTAACATAATAGTGTAAGAGTCCAGTCCATAGTGGATCTAACATAATATTGTGAGAGTCCAGTCCATAGTGGATCTAACATAATAGTGTGAGAGTCCAGTCCATAGTGGATCTAACATAATAGTGTGAGAGTCCAGTCCATAGGGGATTTAACATAATAGTGTGAGAGTCCAGTCCATAGTGGATCTAACATAATAGTGAGAGAGTCCGGTCCATAGTGGATCTAACATAATAGTGTGAGAGTCCAGTCCATAGTGGATCTAACATAATAGTGAGAGAGTCCGGTCCATAGTGGATCTAACATAATAGTGTGAGAGTCCAGTCCATAGTGGATCTAACATAATAGTGTGAGAGTCCAGTCCATAGTGGATCTAACATAATATTGTGAGAGTCCAGTCCATAGTGGATCTAACATAATAGTGTGAGAGTCCAGTCCATAGTGGATCTAACATAATATTGTGAGAGTCCAGTCCATAATGGATCTAACATAATAGTGTGAGAGTCCAGTCCATAGTGGATCTAGTTAATAGTGTGAGAGTCCAGTCCATAGTGGATCTAACATAATAGTAGTGTGAGAGTCCAGTCCATAGGGGATCTAGTTAATAGTGTGAGAGTCCAGTCCATAGTGGATCTAACATAATAGTAGTGTGAGAGTCCAGTCCATAGTGGATCTAACATAATAGTAGTGTGAGAGTCCAGTCCATAGGGGATCTAGTTAATAGTGTGAGAGTCCAGTCCATAGTGGGACCAGCAGGAGACCATCCTGAGCGGAGACAGGTCAGCAGCACAGAGATGTCACCAACTGATGCACAGATGAGTGGTCCACCCTGGTTACGACTTTGGACAGCTAGCGGTTCATCTGTGGTCACTGAATCTGCCCCCCCTCCACGAAGGAGGGGGGCAGAGCAGAAAAGAAACGGCAGATCAACTGGTCTAAAAGGGGGCTCACTAAACGATGGTTTAGTGTGTCTGACTGTGGGTTTAAGGAGTTATCCGGCTTAATGTAGACAAGTCCTAATGACATCTGCTGCAACCTCTCCTGGCCTGCATTCCATCCTCATGCCAGCCTCCACCATGTTCTCATTTTTTGGATGTCTTTGCTTGACTTGCAGTCCCAGCTCCTCCTCCAGCCCGGCGTCTTCAGACCCAGCCATATGCCCGTCTCTGCCCCAGTCCTTGACTTCCTCCCGGGTGGCGACGGCGGCCCGGGGCAGCCGGGGGCTCTGGCTATGGTTGGCCATGGTTCTGGTTCTCGCAGGTCAGTGATGCTTGCCCATCAGTCACCATCCTTATGTAAGACCACGCCTATGGACCGGAGATTGTTGAAGGAAGTTTACATTTCCCACCAGAAGGGGGCGATGTTGGCGCCACAGCAGTATTGCGGTCTTTCCGACAGATTGGAGTTTTCAATTTTCCGCCCCAAGGTGTTGATAACAAAGTCTAGTCGTGGTCAGACCCCAACCGAAAAGCCTCCTATCAGTTTGGAAGGACATCTGATCAGTTAACCAAAACCAGGCACTGACTGATCCAGCACTTTAGGAGGTCCTCATCTTTTGTACCAATTCTGATCAAGATTTGAGTTTCTGGACCCAAGTCATGTTAAAAGTTTGGTGGCGAGCCATCAGATTGAAGTTGGACGCAATGCCACGCCCACTTCCTATGGCATGGGCAGAATTCCTTTGCAGTTTTTAGTCGCCCATCAGTCTAGTACATACTTGCCAACCCTCCCGTTTTTAGCGGGAGACTCCCGGTATTCAGCGCTTCTCCCGACAAACTCCCGGTATTCAGCCGGAGCTGGAGGCCACGCCCCCTCCAGCTCAATGCGGACCTGAGTGGGGACAGCCGTTCTCACGTCCGCTTTCCCACAATATGAACAGCTTGCCTGCCCAATGACGTCATAACATCTACGGCTTTTAGAGAGTAGAGTGCACAACAAGGAGGGAGAGTTCCTGGTTTCTTATGTGGGTTTATTGTTAGGCAGTTTCATTAACGTCCTCCCAGCGCGGTAACAACACACAACAACAGCAGTCACGTTTAGTCTACCGTAAAGCAGTTTGTCTGCAGTAAACAGCAATGTTGTGACACTCTTAAACAGGACAATACTGCCATCTACTGGATAGCCTGCAGAACACTGAAATTCAAATATTTTATTTATATGTATAATGTAAAAAAAAAAATATATATATATATATATATATATATATATATATATATATATATATATATATATATATATATATATATATATATGAAATACTTGGTGAATTCTAGCTGTAAATATACTCTCCTCTTAACCACGCCCTTAGCCACGCCCCCGCCCCAAACACGCCCCCCCCCCCCCCCCCCCCCCCCACCTCCCGATATCGGAGGTCTGAAGGTTGGCAAGTATGGTCTAGTATCTGTCATTTGGTCCAAATCCCTAGGAGTTCCTTCAAGAACGACACCTGGTTTTGGCCTAAAAATGGCCGTCTTCCTGGTTGTTTTCAAATATGGGCTCTCGAGGCGTTTACATCCTGTCATGACTTCAGTGACGATATGTGTGCTAAACAGATGCAGTTTTAGTCCAACACTAAGCATCAAGTTGCAGTATTGCTAAGTGCTAAACAAGATGTACAATCACTTAGTCTACGATGTCTGCTCTCACTGGGATAAAGACTGATGGGATGTTTATATCTTCCCGTTTACATGAAGTAATCATGATCCTCACAAAGGGTTAAAAAAAAAGCGCCACAAAAAAGTGTCTTTTTGCGTCGTTCTCGCCACCTCCAGGTCTAAGTTGGATGTCAAAGTTGACCAACTTGTGGGTTTATGTCCACAGCCTTCTACTATCCAGGTGAGACACATGATTTATCATAAACAATCAACTTTCACCAACTCCGAGGCCATGCAGCAGCTCAGTATGTCTGCGTTAGCGCTTATAATAACAACAATGCTAACACTTGTTAATATTCAGGTCAGGAGATGTAAATAAAGTGTTGTTCTTGTGTGGCTTTTATGGGCACACTAGTATATTCCTATTAGCCACCTCTTACTTGCCGTATTTTGTGAGTTAGAATGCATAAAAAAAGAAAAGCGTGTTCTTGTCTTACATGAGGATTGTGACTGATTAATAATAATAATAAAATAAAGTGCAGTTGTTGTTGAGTGGCCATGATTGTGTGGTCCTGACTAGGTCTGGTGGCGCTGTTGGCCAGCCTGGTGATGCAGCCCGCGGTGGACGCGGCCCCTGTGGGCACCGGGGACTCCTGGATGACCATCCAGCAGCTTCTGTGGCCTTACGCCGGCCTGCGGCACAACGGCCAGCCCCCAGTCTAGTCCCTCCTGTGGACCGGGTGCTGCGAGCCTGGGGGGGCGTGGCTAACGCAAATGGGAGGTTCTTGTTGTCACGAACTAGTTGCCCAACTAGTTTGTGTGCACGGCAAGCAGCTGAGGACATTTTGTTAGTTGCCCAACATCCTTCACATTATCATGCAGTCGTCAATCAGTATTTCTTGTCCGTCAAACTCCAAATTTAGACTTTTATTTTGGCGCCACACAACGGCTTTTTAAACCCGAGTCCTTTTTATATCACTTTTTAAGCTAATAATAAAATATTTTAAAAGAGTGTTTAATGTATATTTATGACTTTTGGAGTGGGTGACATGTACATTTAGATTTTAACCACCAAAGGTTGTGTTTTGCTGTGATGGTCACACTTTTGTAATATTTCCAAGAAGATGATTTGCATTAATAAACGAGCCAATTCTGCAATTGTTGGTGTTTTGGTTTAATTTAGCAAAACATGAAGGGTCGGGTGGCACAGAGCAGACTCTGCACAGTGTCCACAAAGAGGAAGTGGCACTCCCGGGCGTGACCTATGCCCTCAGGACTCATGTTGTCCTGCAGCATGTGGATGAAGGTGGAGTGGAACTCACTGTCGGGCTGATGGTCGGCGCAGAACGCCTCGCTCGTCTCCGTTATCTCCAGCTTCTGGAATCTGTGAGCCCCCAGCAGGTAGAGACTCCATTGGTCGTCAGGGACCGGGTCTGGACCCTGGTGCTCGCACGCCTGAAAGTGAGGTGTGTGTGTGTGTGTAAATGTCAGCGTCGCTCACTGTGTTCACAGCACAAACATGGCTGATGACATCTCATTAAAAGCCTTATCATGCCATGCTGGACACTGTTTGAAAAAAAAAAAAAGAGGTGTTCCCTATTTTTTTTAATTAAATGTTATGTATCTATATACCTACATATAATGTATATATGTATGTATATATATATATATATATATATATATATATATACACACATATAGTGTGCACACATATAGTGTGTGTGTGTGTGTATGTATATATATATATATATATATATATATATATATATATATATATATTAGGGATGTCCGATAATGGCTTTTTGCCGATATCCGATATGCCGATATTGTCCAACTCTTTAATTACCGATACCGATATCAACCGATATATACAGTCGTGGAATTAACACATTATGCCTAATTTGGACAACCAGGTATGGTGAAGATAAGGTACTGTTTTAAAAAATGAATCAAATAAAATAAGATAAATAAATTAAAAACATTTTCTTGTATAAAAAAGAAAGTAAAACAATATAAAAACAGTTACATAGAAACTAGTAATTAATGAAAATGTGTAAAATTAACTGTTAAAGGTTAGTACTATTAGTGGAGCAGCAGCACGCACAATCATGTGTGCTTACGGACTGTATCCCTTGCAGACTGTATTGATATATATTGATATATAATGTAGGAACCAGAATATTAATAACAGAAAGAAACAACCCTTTTGTGTGAATGGGGAGGGAGGTTTTTTGGGTTGGTGCACTAATTGTAAGTATCTTGTGTTTTTTATGTGGATTTAATTTAAAAAAAAAAAAAACGATACTGCTAATAAAAAAAAACGATACTGATAATTTCCGATATTACATTTTAACGTATTTATCGGCCGACAATATCGGCAGACCGATATTATCGGACATCTCTAATATATATATATAAATATATATATATATATATATATATATATATATATATATATATATATATATATATATATATATAAATATATATATATATATATATACACACACACATAGTGTGTATATATATGTACATATATAGTGTGTGTGTGTGTATATATATATACATACATATATATATATATAGACACACAGTGTGTCTATATATACACACACATATAGTGTGTATATATATATATATACACAGTGTGTGTATATATATACACACATAGTGTGTGTGTGTATATATATATATATATATATATATATATATATATATACACACACACATAGTGTGTGTGCGTGTATATATATATATATATACATACACACACATATAGTGTGTGTATGTATATATATAATCAGGATATCACCACATGGGCTCAGGAACACTTCAGAAACCCAATGTCAGTAACTACAGTTGGTCGCTACATCTGTAAGTGCAAGTTAAAACTCTCCTATGCAAGGCGAAAACCATTTATCAACAACACCCAGAAACGCCGTCGGCTTCGCTGGGCCTGAGCTCATCTAAGATGGACTGATACAAAGTGGAAAAGTGTTCTGTGGTCTGACGAGTCCACATTTCAAATTGTTTTTGGAAACTGTGGATGTCGTGTCCTCCGGACCAAAGAGGAAAACGAACCATCCGGATTGTTCTAGGCGCAAAGTGTAAAAGCCAGCATGTGTGATGGTATGGGGGTGTATTAGTGGCCAAGACATGGGTAACTTGCACATCTGTGAAGGCACCATTAATGCTGAAAGGTACATACAGCTTTTGGAGCAACATATGTTGTTATCATGGACGCCCCTGCTTATTTCAGCAAGACAATGCCAAGCCAGGTGTTACATCAACGTGGCTTCATAGTAAAAGAGTGCGGGTACTAGACTGGCCTGCCTGTAGTCCAGACCTGTCTCCCATTGAAAATATGAAGCCTAAAATAGCACAAGGGAGACCCCCGGACTGTTGAACAACTTAAGCTGTACATCAAGCAAGAATGGGAAAGAATTCCACTTCAAAAATGTGTCTCCTCACTTCCCAAACCTTTACTGAGTGTTGTTAAAAGGAAAGGCCATGTAACACAGTGGTGAACATGCCCTTTCCCAACTACTTTGGCACGTGTTGCAGCCATGAAATTCTAAGTTAATTATTATATATATATATACATATATATACACACACAAATGTGTACATGCATAAATATACATATATTCCAAAATATAAAAATAAAATAAAAAACACGTAAGAAGTGTTACCTTTTTTTTTTGTAATTCAATTTCAATGATTTTTTCCAGTAAAAAGATGTTTAGGAAGACAGGAGAGAAGTGTTGAACGCACCTTCATGATGACGTGCTGGCCGCCACACTGGGAGTTCCACTTGCTCCAGGAGAAGGTGCAGACGGAGGCAAATAGTGACATCTGTTCATAGGCTGTGTTCTCTGCCAGACGCTCCTGAGGCACAAATACAATACGTATATATTTCACCTGCATGGTGAAGTTGCCCCCTTACTGCAAATATTACAACACTGACATTTGACAAGTCTTTTTTATGTTAACGTTTTATTAGTCATAACCAGCCCCATAACAAAAAACTATAACAGACCAAAAATGTTTGTAGTACAAACCAACTGGGACAAGTTTGGGGATATTTTGACAAAGGTGGGAGCTGACGAGAGGGAAGTCTGGGCAAAGATAAGACCTTCTGGAGGAAAGTTCTGTGGTCAGATGAAACAAAAATGGAGCTGTTTGGCCACAATACCCAGCAATATGTTTGGAGGAGAAAAGGGGAGGCCTTTAATCCCAGGAACACCATGCCTACCGTCAAGCATGGTGGTGGTAGTATTATGCTCTGGGCCTGTTTTGCTGCCAATGGAACTGCTGCTTTAAATGGGACAATGAAAAAGGAGGATTAGCTCCAAATTGTTCAGGACAAGCTAAAATCATCAGCCCGGAGGTTGGGTCTTGTTGGGTGTTCCAACAGGACAATGACCCCAAACACACCTCAAAAGTGGTCAAGGAATGGCTAAATCAGGCTAGAATGAAGGTTTTAGAACGGCCTTCCCAAAGTCCTGACTTAAAGGTGTGGACAATGCTGAAGAAACAAGTCCGTGTCGGAAAAGCAACACATTTAGCTGAACTGCAGCAATTTAGTGGTCAAGTGGTCAAGCAGAAGCTTGTGGATGGCTACCAAAAGCGCCTTATTGCAGGTCAACTTGCCAAGGGAGCAAATATTAACATTGCTGTATGTATACTTTTGACCCTCACATTTTCAGTAGAGCCATAATAAATTCATAAAAGAAGCAAACTTCATGAATGTTTTTGGTGAGCAACAAGTATGTGCTTCAATCACTACATCACAAAAATATAAGAAATGATTGTAAAGTCCAGACAGCCATGACATGATGTTCTTTACAAGTGTATGTACACGTTTGACCACCACTGTATATGTATTATTTCATAATTAAATATTATTGTAAGTGTTCTGTGAAATACTAAATATATTTGTGGGACCCTTTAAAGGCCTGTAAATATTATTTTATGTATTAATAATAGTAACAATTTTGACCACCACTGTATATACACACACATACATATATATATACACACACACACACATACATATGCTGTATATACACACACATATACACATTTACATACATATATACACATACATACATACATACACATTATTATACTGTACATATATATATATATTAGGGATGTCCGATAATATCGGCCTGCCGATATTATCGGCCGATAAATGCGTTAAAATGTAATATCGGAAATTATCGGTATCGGTTTTTTTATTGTCTGTATCGTTTTTTTTTGTTTGTTTTTTTTTGTTTTTTTTATTAAATCAACATAAAAAACACAAGATACACTTACAATTAGTGCACCAACCCAAAAAAACTCCCTCTCCCCATTTCTTTCTGTTATCAATATTCTGGTTCCTACATTATATATCAATACATATCAATACAGTCTGCAAGGGATACAGTCCGTAAGCACACATGATTGTGTGTGCTGCTGGTCCACTAATAGTACTAACCTTTAACAGTTAATTTTACTCATTTTCATTCATTACTAGTTTCTATGTAACTGTTTTTATATTGTTTTACTTTCTTTTTTATTCAAGAAAATGTTTTTAATTTAGTTATCTTATTTATTTTTTTTTTTTTAAAGTACCTTATCTTCACCATACATGGTTGTCCAAATTAGGCATAATAATGTGTTAATTCCACGACTGTATATATCGGTTGATATCGGTATCGGTTGATATCGGTATCGGTAATTAAAGAGTTGGACAATATCGGAATATCGGATATCGGCAAAAAGCCATTATCGGACATCCCTAATATATATATACACATATATATATATATATAAATGACTGTTTTTTCAAACAATTTATGACTGGTCACCGAGACCAAACTTAAGGAGAGTCTTAAAGGTAAAACTAATCTATAAATAGTAATGATTTTGTAAGTGAAAAATATGAAAATGACCCCCGCATGTTTTCATTTTTCAGCGTACGGCCCTCAGTGGAAATTTGATTGATTGATTGAGACTTCCATTAGTAGATTGCACAGTACAGTACATATTCCGTACAATTGACCACTAAATGGTAACACCCCAATAAGTTTTTCACACTTGTTTAAGTCGGGGTCCACTTAAATTGATTCATGATACAGATATATACTATCATTATAATACAGTCATAACACAAGATAATCATCATCAGAGTATATACATTGAATTATTTACATTATTTACAAAAAGTTTGGACACCCCTGATATATTGACATACCACCCAAATAATAAAAACCTCAACTGTAAATGTGTTTGTGTGTAGTATTTTTCAAGGCGTGGTGACGTAAATGATGGTATTTTGAGCGGTATTTATTGAAGTGGGACATCGCTGAAGGGCCAAGGTGGGACCGGGGACCATCTCCTCGTATAGAAACACGGCCAGGGCTACAACTACTTCGGCGTTATGGCGAGTAGATTTTTTTGCTGTTTGTATCTGCCACACGTGAGAAATAATGCATACCTTTCCCTGGTGGGAAAAAAGGTTGGAGACCCCTGCTTTGGATTTGGACAGCCTTAGAACTAAAGTTCTAAGTCTTTTTACCACTCTGTCTCCGTGGCAACCAAAGATGGACTCCGCATGAGGGTGCGCACACACTGTGGTGTCGGAGATGCCAACCTTGCAGCAGGAAGGCACAAACTTGTCGGTGTGCTCGTTCACAAAGACGTTGATCCCGGCCTGGACCATGGCCCGCTGCAGCTGGGGCGCACTCATCCAGCGGTCAAAGAGGTCCGCCAGGCCCACGTCTTGCTCCGACTGCAGCATGCACAGGTTCCCCTGGAGAGAACACATACTTATTTACTACGGCCCCCTCCGCCGTGTCTCGCCCACCGCGGTCCCACCTTGACGGTGATGCTGAGGTCCATGAGCGCCCCCTGGATGCTGAAGCGAGCCGAGTCCTGGCCCAGCGGCCGCAGCTCCCAGCTCCGGAAGGGAAAGTTGGCGTAGGTGCGCAGCATGAGCACAAAAGGGTAGAGGGAGTCCATCCTGAAGGAGAGCGTGCCCTCCTCCTGGTTGAGACAGAAGTCGCTGATGCCGTCTGTCCTCCAGTGCTTCTCTGAAGGAAACATGCTCCTCATTATTTGGACATGCTGGAGATTTTGTGCCATTAAAAAAACATATTTGCTCCAAATGACAAAAATGTCCCATAAAATGCCATTTTTGAGCCCTCGTGTATCTTAACATAAGCTCATGCAGTCTTTTATGACTTTATTAACAGGAAAATAATGTTGATGCCATCATTGAACCTTCTTTGGATCTTAAAATGAAAATTTGTTACTATTATTAATACATAAAATAATATATACAGGCCTTTAAAGGGTGCCACAAATATATTTAGTATTTCACAGGGGCGGTATAGCTCGGTTGGTAGAGTGGCCGTGCCATCAACCTGAGGGTTGCAGGTTCGATTCCCGCTTCCGCCATCCTAGTCACTGCCGTTGTGTCCTTGGGCAAGACACTTTACCCACCTGCTCTCAGTGCCACCCACACTGGTTTAAATGTAACTTAGATATTGGGTTTTCACTATGTAAAGCGCTTTGAGTCACTAGAGAAAAGCGCTATATAAATACAATTCACTTCACAGAACACCTACAATAATATTTAATTATGAAATAATACAGTTTTTTTAGGGACCTGACATTTTTCATCATTCTGCCATTTAAAGGGTTAAAATCCTGCAAATATAATTAGTATTTTATAGACATATATATCAAGTTGAAGTAGTTTTAAAATATTGACTCATTTAAAATGTGGAAAAAATAGTAATAATAATAATAATAATATAGAATCATTTTCACTATTTTATGGAATGTTCCATTTTTCATCATACTGGCATTTAAAGGGTTAAAATCCCGCAAACATGATTAGTATTTGATTGACATTTAAAAAATAATAATATTAAATGTATAAAAATATAGAATATTTTACAAAAGTATTTCGTTAAAATCCCACAAATATTAATATTTGATACATATATATATATTACAAAGTAATCTAAAAAAATATATATTAGAAATAAGATTTAAAAAAAGAAATGAATATAAATTACAAAATAAAAAAATACATAAAATATATATTAATATAGAATATTTTACAGTAGTTTTTTAGGGACCTGACATTTTTCATCATTCTGCCATTTAAAGGGTTAAAATCCTGCAAATATAATTAGTATTTTATAGACATATATTTCAAGCTGAAGTAGTTTTAAAATATTGACTCATTTAAAGTGTGGAAAAAATAGTAATAATAATAATAATAATGTAGAATCATTTTCACTATTTTATGGAATGTTCCATTTTTCATCATACTGGCATTTAAAGGGTTAAAATCCCGCAAACATAATTAGTATTTGATTGACATTTAAAAAATAATAATATTAAATGTATAAAAATATAGAATATTTTACAAAAGTATTTTGTTAAAATCCCACAAATATTAATATTTGATACATATAAATATTACAAAGTAATCTAAAAAAATATATATTAGAAATAAGATTTAAAAAAATAAATGAATATAAATTACAAAATAAAAAAATACATAAAATATATATTAATATAGAATATTTTACAGCAGTTGTTAGGAACCTGACATTTTTCATCATTCTGCCATTTAAAGGGTTAAACTCCTGCAAATATAATTAGTATTTTATAGACATATATATCAAGTTGAAGTAGTTTTAAAATATTGACTCATTTAAAGTGTGGAAAAAATAGTAATAATAATGATAATAATATAGAATCATTTTCACTATTTTATGGAATGTTCCATTTTTCATCATACTGGCATTTAAAGGGTTAAAATCCCGCAAACATAATTAGTATTTGATTGACATTTAAAAAATAATAATATTAAATGTATAAAAATATAGAATATTTTACAAAAGTATTTTGTTAAAATCCCACAAATATTAATATTTGATACATATATATATTACAAAGTAATCTAAAAAAATATATATTAGAAATAAGATTTAAAAAAATAAATGAATATAAATTACAAAATAAAAAAATACATAAAAGATATATTAATATAGAATATTTTACAGTAGTTTTTTAGGGACCTGACATTTTTCATCATTCTGCCATTTAAAGGGTTAAAATCCTGCAAATATAATTAGTATTTTATAGACATATATATCAAGTTGAAGTAGTTTTAAAATATTGACTCATTTAAAGTGTGGAAAAAATAGTAATAATAATAATAATAATATAGAATCATTTTCACTATTTTATGGAATGTTCCATTTTTCATCATACTGGCATTTAAAGGGTTAAAATCCCGCAAACATAATTAGTATTTGATTGACATTTAAAAAGTAATAATATTAAATGTATGAAAATATAGAATATTTTACAAAAGTATTTTGTTAAAATCCCACAAATATTAATATTTGATACATATATATATTACAAAATAATCTAAAAAAAAATATATTAGAAATAAGATTTTTAAAAATAAATGAATATAAATTACGAAATAAAAAAATACATAAAAGATATATTAATATAGAATATTTTACAGTAGTTTTTTAGGGACCTGACATTTTTCATCATTCTGCCATTTAAAGGGTTAAAATCCTGCAAATATAATTAGTATTTTATAGACATATATATCAAGCTGAAGTAGTTTTAAAATATTGACTCATTTAAAGTGTGGAAAAAATAGTAATAATAATAATAATAATATAGAATCATTTTCACTATTTTATGGAATGTTCCATTTTTCATCATACTGGCATTTAAAGGGTTAAAATCCCACAAACATAATTAGTATTTGATTGACATTTAAAAAATAATAATATTAAATGTATAAAAATATAGAATATTTTACAAAAGTATTTTGTTAAAATCCCACAAATATTCATATTTGATACATATATATATTACAAAGTAATCTAAAAAAATATATATTAGAAATAAGATTTTAAAAAATAAATGAATATAAATTACAAAATTAAAAAATACATAAAAGATATATTAATATAGAATATTTTACAGTAGTTTTTTAGGGACCTGACATTTTTCATCATTCTGCCATTTAAAGGGTTAAAATCCTGCAAATATAATTAGTATTTTATAGACATATATATCAAGCTGAAGTAGTTTTAAAATATTGACTCATTTAAAGTGTGGAAAAAATAGTAACAATAATAATAATAATATAGAATCATTTTCACTATTTTATGGAATGTTCCATTTTTCATCATACTGGCATTTAAAGGGTTAAAATCCCGCAAACATAATTAGTATTTGATTGACATTTAAAAAATAATAATATTAAATGTATAAAAATATAGAATATTTTACAAAAGTATTTTGTTAAAATCCCACAAATATTAATATTTGATACATATACATATATACCGTAATTTCCGGACTATAAGCCGCTACTTTTTCCCCTCGTTCTGGTCCCTGCGGCTTATACAACGGTGCGGCTTATTTACGGCCTGTTCTTCTCCGACATCGACGAAGAGTATTTCGGTGGTTTTAGTACGCAGGAGGAAGACGATGACACAATGATTAAAGACTGACTTTTCATATACCAGTAGGCTGGTTATTTTGATAACGTACAGGCGAGCACTTTGTATTACTTTGCACCGTTGTATTATTTGTACTCTGCACGAATGCTGTTCGCCATGTCAAAGATGTGAAAGTTTGATTGAATGATTGAAAGATTTATTGTTAATAAATGGGACGCTTTGCGTTCCCAAACAGTCATCTCTGTCCCGACAATCCCCTCCGTGGTAGCAGGAACCCCTATATACTACGGTAATTACACATCAAAACCCTGCGGCTTATAGTCGGGTGCGGCTTATATATGGAGCAATCTGTATTTTCCCCTAAATTTAGCTGGTGCGGCTTATAGTCAGGTGCGGCTTATACTCCTGAAATTACGGTATATATTACAAAGTAATCTAAAAATATATATATTAGAAATAAGATTTTAAAAAATAAATGAATATAAATTACAAAATAAAAAAATACATAAAAGATATATTAATATAGAATATTTTACAGTAGTTTTTTAGGGACCTGACATTTTTCATCATTCTGCCATTTAAAGGGTTAAACTCCTGCAAATATAATTAGTATTTTATAGACATATATATCAAGTTGAAGTAGTTTTAAAATATTGACTAATTTAAAGTGTGGAAAAAATAGTAATAATAATAATACAGAATCATTTTCAGTATTTTATGCAATGTTCCATTTTTCATCATACTGGCATTTAAAGTCCCGCAAACATAATTAGTAATTGATTGACATTTAAAAAAGAAATATTGAATAATAATAATAAATGTATAAAAATATTGAATATTTTACAAAAGTATTTTGTTAAAATCCCACAAATATAAATATTTGATACATATATATATATATATATATATATATATATATATATATATATATATATATATATATATATATATATATATATATATATATATATATATATATATATATATATATATATATATATATATATATATATATATATATATATATATATATATTACAAAGTAATCTAAAAAAATATATATTAGAAATAAGATTTAAAAAAATAAATGAATATAAATTACAAAATAAAAAAATACATAAAATATATATTAATATAGAATATTTTACAGTAGTTGTTAGGAACCTGGCATTTTTCATCATTCTGCCATTCAAAGGGTTAAACTCCTGCAAATATAATTAGTATCTTATAGACATATATATCAAGCTGGAGTAGTTTTAAATTTTGACTCATTTAAAGTGTGGAAAAAATAGTAATAATAATAATACAGAATCATTTTCAGTATTTTATGCAATGTTCCATTTTTCATCATACTGGCATTTAAAGTCCCGCAAACATAATTAGTAATTGATTGACATTTAAAAAAAAATAAAATTGAATAATAATAATAAATGTATAAAAATATTGAATATTTTACAAAAGTATTTTGTTAAAATCCCACAAATATGAATATTTGATAGATAGATAGATATAAATTACAAAGTAATTAAAAAATACATATATATTAGAATTAAGATTTAAAAAATTATGAATATAAATTAGAAAAAAAAAATTACATAAAAGATATATTAATATAGAATATTTTACCGTAGTTTTTTAGGAACCTGACATTTTTCATCATTCTGCCACTTAAAGGGTTAAAATCCTGCAAATATAATTAGTATTTGATTGACATAAAAAAAAAATATTAATAATAATAAATGTATAAAAATATAGATTATTTTACAAAAGTATTTTGTTAAAATCCCACAAATATTAATATATATATATATATATATATATATATAGATATATATATATATATATATATATATATATATATATATATACATATATATATCTATATATATATATATATATATATATATATATATATATATATATATATATATATATATATATATATATACATATATATATGTATGTTTATATATATATATATATATATATATATATATCTATATATCTATATATATATCTATATATATATATATATATATATATATCTATATATATATATATATATAGATATATATATATATATATATATATATATATATATATATAGATAGATATATATATATATATATTAGGGCTGCAACAACTAATCGATTAAATCGATTAAAATCGATTATAAAAATAGTTGGCAATTAATTTAGTCATCGATTCGTTGGATCTATGCTATGCGCATGCGCAGAGGCAATTTTTTTTTTTTTTTAATTTTTTTTAATAAACCTTTATTTATAAACTGCAACATGTACAAAAAGCTGAGAAACAATAATCAAAATAAGTATGGTGCCAGTATACTGGGTTTTTTTTCAATAAAATACTGTAAAGGATAGAAATGTAATTTGTCTCTTTTATCCGATTATTAATCGATTAATTGAAGTAATAATTGACAGATTAATCGATTATCAAATTAATCGTTAGTTGCAGCCCTAATATATATATATATTACAAAGTAATTAAAAAATGTATATATTAGAAATAAGATATACAAAATTAATGAATATAAATTTTAAAATAAAAAATTACATAAAAGATATATTAATATAGAATATTTTAAAGTAGTTTTTTTGGAACCTGACATTTTTCATCATTCTGCCACTTAAAGGGTTAAAATCATGCAAATATAATTAGTATTTTATAGACATATATATCAAGCTGAAGTAGTTTTAAAATATTGACTCATTTTAAGTGTGGAAAAAATAGTAATAATAATAACATAGAAAAAAAATTCAGTATTTAATGGCATTCAAAGGGTTAAACTCCTGCAAATAAAATTAATATTTTAAAAGGTTTCATTGGTGGGGAATATATTAGTTGTGTCTGTGCTACCTGCTGCAAGCCAGCGCCCCACTTGAGGGGGTTCCAGGAAGAAAAGATTGTCCGGGAGGGGGACGGACACTGAGACCAGGAAGGAGTTAGCGTCTTCTTCCTCCGTTGGATCGCACGTTTCAATGGTGTATTGGAACGCTTGCAGGCCCGCCTCTAAAAGCTGGTCACAAACATGTCAAGTTGCAGGAAAATAGGGAAAATCGCTTGGCAAAATGATACAAATATGGCTTTTCCATATCATAATAACTCGTCTACTCCATTTGATACAGTTTTATATATTTTATAGATGTTATACATAGTCAGGTTTCTTCTCGAGGAACCCTGAAACATTGTCAACATCACGTAGATAATCGATGAGTCATTTTTCATGATGGCTAACCTCATTTCTTCCTGGATGTTACAGAAAGTATGAGAATGTGTGAGCTGCTGCCTGCTCTTCTTTACTTACGTGTAAGTAAAGAATCACACAAATACAACTAGCATTTATTTGATGGATATACTGTATATAAAAATTTAATTATTTGAGAAAAAAGTTAAAATATATATTTTTTTATTTTTTTTAATATACAAAATTTTAAAATATACATAAGAAAATTTTAAATAAAAATTAATATAGAAAATATGAGAACAGTTTTAGTAAGCCGACATTTCCTTTAGATTTAAAGGGTTAAATCACACAAATATAATTACTATTTGATAGACATACATTAAAACATTTAATTATTTAAAAAATATATATGTTAAATAATAAAATATATAAAACTACGTGAATAAAAAAATATATTTTAGAGCGTTTTTTTTGTCATGCTGGCATTTAAAGGGTTAAAATCCCACAAATATAGTTAGTATTTGACAGTTCTACTGTATGTAAAACAAATTATTTAAAAAAATATGTTTAATAATAAAATATATAAAAATACATAAATATACAAAATATTTTAGAGCATTTTTTTTGTCATGCTGGCATTTAAAGGGTTAAAATCCCACAAGTATAGTTAGTATTTGATAGATATACTGTATGTAAAAAAATATATAATAAAAAAAAAAATAAGTTTAATAGTAAAATATATAAAAATACATGAATATACAAAATATTTTAGAGCATTTTTTTTGTCATGCTGGCATTTAAAGGGTTAAAATCCCACAAATATAGATAGTATTTGATAGATATACTGTATGTAAAAAAATATGTAATAATTAAAAAAAAGTTTAATAATAACATATATATATAAAAATGCATGAATATACAAAATATTTTAGAGCATTTTTTTTGTCATGCTGGCATTTAAAGGGTTAAAATCCCACAAGTATAGTTAGTATTTGATAGATATACTGTATGTAAAAAAATATATAATAAAAAATAATAAGTTTAATAGTAAAATATATAAAAATACATGAATATACAAAATATTTTAGAGCATTTTTTTTTTGTCATGCTGGCATTTAAAGGGTTAAAATCCCACAAATATAGATAGTATTTGATAGATATACTGTATGTAAAAAAATATGTAATAATTAAAAAAAAGTTTAATAATAACATATATATAAAAATGCATGAATATACAAAATATTTTAGAGCATTTTTTTTGTCGTGCTGGCATTTAAAGGGTTAAAATCCCACAAGTATAGTTAGTATTTGATAGATATACTGTATGTAAAAAAATATATAATAAAAAAATAATAAGTTTAATAGTAAAATATATAAAAATACATGAATATACAAAATATTTTAGAGCATTTTTTTTTGTCATGCTGGCATTTAAAGGGTTAAAATCCCACAAATATAGATAGTATTTGATAGATATACTGTATGTAAAAAAATATGTAATAATTTAAAAAAAGTTTAATAATAACATATATATAAAAATGCATGAAAATACAAAATATTTTAGAGCATTTTTTTTGTCATGCTGGCATTTAAAGGGTTAAAATCCCACAAATATAGTTAGTATTTGATAGATATACTGTATGTAAAAACAAATATTATTTAAAAAAAACATTTTTAATAATAAAATATATAAAAAAATACATGAATATACAAAATATTTTAGAGCATTTTTTTGTCATGCTGGCATTTAAAGGGTTAAAATCCCACAAATATAGTTAGTATTTGACAGTTATACGCTATATTAAAAAAACTAACTATTAAAAAAAAAGTATGTTAAATATTTACACAAAGTTTGGATTTTTGGCAGAGAAAAAAAACAAAGGAAGGGGCTGGGAAGACGCCAGGAAAGAAGGACAAAAACGGGATTTCCCAGCCAAAAAAGTCAAGTTTTGACAGGTAAGCAGAGAAAGGGGGCGTGGCCTGTGTGATTCTCACAAGAAGTCAAATAAATGTCTTGACAGATATCAAAACATTTTTGGGGAGAAATGACCGCGAAAAATCTACACTTCTGTTAAAATGTAATAATCACTTATTCTTCTCTTCTTTGATACTTCACATTAGTTTTGGATCATACCACACATTTAGGTATCAATCCGATACCAAGTAGTTACAGGATCATACATTGGTCATATTCAAAGTCCTCATGTGTCCAGGGACGTATTTACTGACTTTATAAACATAATATACATTTTAAAAAAACAAAAGAGGATGTTGTCATGCCAAAAAAAATCGACGTAATCATAGTAGGATCGACTAGATACTTGGTATCATTACAGGTGTAGATCCACCCATGGTGTTTGTTTACATTTTGACGCCGGTGAGCTAGGGTGTGTAGTGAAACATGTATAGATATTCCTCGTCCTGCAGTGATAATGATACATGTAAGAAACTTACTTTATTTTCCGCCATGGAGGCCAGGATTAGTGATTTAGAAGTAGCTAAAACACTGCGGATGGACGTTAGCCGCTAGCTAGCTAGCCATGTCTTAAAGCAGCTCTTCCTGAGGGTGTTTCAGTGTTATAACTTCACCTTTATCTTTACTTTTTACACCAAAATGCGTCCGTTCTCCCTTTTCTGTCTACACACTGTGTCTGCTTGTAAGTACTCTGTGTGTGCGCGCTGCCCAACATGCTCCTCTGCTCGTTAAAACCAGCAATGTCACCACGTGACGACGACGGGGGCGCGGTACAAGCGTACAACCCTAGTAGACACTGCTATCGTGTGTAAAGGTAGTTTTGGTCTAGTTGTAACTAGGGATGTCCGATAATGGCTTTTTGCCGATATCCGATATTCCGATATTGTCCAACTCTTCAATTACCGATACCGATATCAACCGATATATGCAGTCGTGGAATTAACACATTATTATGCCTAATTTGGAAAACCAGGTATGGTGAAGATAAGGTACTTTTTAAAAAAATTTGTAAAATAAGATAAATTAATTAAAAACATTTTCTTGAATAAAAAAGAAAGTAAAACAATATAAAAACAGTTACATAGAAACTAGTAATGAATGAAAATGAGTAAAATTAACTGTTAAAGGTTAGTACTATTAGTGGAGCAGCAGCACGCACAATCATGTGTGCTTACGGACTGTATCCCTTGCAGACTGTATTGATATATATTGATATATAATGTAGGAACCAGAATATTAATAACAGAAAGAAATAACCCTTTTGTGTGAATGAGTGTAAATGGGGGAGGGAGGTTTTTTGGGTTGGTGCACTAATTGTAAGTGTATCTTGTGTTTTTTATGTTGATTTAATTTAAAAAAAATAAAACAAAAACGATACCGATAATAAAAAAAACGCTACCGATAATTTCCGATATTACATTTTAACGCATATATCGGCCGATATTATCGGACATCTCTAGTTGTAAACAAAATGTTTTTAAATCGATAAAAAAAGGCCGATACAGATACGAGTCCAAAAGCCAAATATCGGCGTAGAAGAGAGCAACCTTCCCGATGTTTACCTTTCGGATCTCCCAGCCCTTGACTTGATGCGCTTGCGGCGGCAGGTGGAAGACTTCGCAGTAGAAGACCCCGCCCAGGGTGGTGTACTGCATCAGGTCCACCACGTGGGGGTCCGGGCCGGCGTCTTCCGCGGCCTCCTGCGGGGGAGGGGGAGTGGAGGCGGCTGGAAAGTGGAACCCACCTGTGAGAAGGTGTTTGGACGCAAACAGGCGTCCGGCTTACCTGTAATGGTCTCTATTTGGGTCTGGATCTGGCTGTCTCCATCCTCGGGGTGTGGGGCGCTGCTTTTTGACAGGTGGCTTTCCGAGTCCTGCAATGGAGGCACATACTGTACATACTGTACGTACTGTACGTACACAGCATGCAAGGATACCTGTGCCTTCATCCCCTCAGACTCATTGGCGGGGGTCTTCTCATCCTCCACGGTCTCATGCTGCTGCTCAGCCCCCGCCTCCTCCTGGTTCTCCTTGGACTCCTCCTGGTTCTCCTTGGCCTCCCCCTGCTCGGGTGGAACCTCCTCCGCCTTGCTGAGAGAGCTGGGGGCCCCCGAGACCAAGGCTGCGTGAAGCCTTCTCCACAGGTGTGTGTGCTAAAAGGGAGATGGGACCCACCTGACGGGGGGCAGCGGCATGGTCATGTGGGTCATCTTGGACAGGATGGACAAATGGTCGTAGCGGGTGTAGAGGATCCGCACGGCGATGTCGCTCCCTGCCAGCTGCTTGGTCAGCTCAATGCCCATGCCCACCTCCCCGAAGTTCAAGTATTTGAACCTGAAAGACCACAGCACAACCCGACAAGTCCTTTGCACCCACGGATGACCATTCAAATCACACAAATATAATTAGTAGTAAATTTTTAAAAAGTATATTAAATAATAAAGATATAAAAAAAATATGTATAAAATATATTGAAAAAAAAAGTTAAAATATAATATACCATTTTTTTAAAATATGTATAAGAACATTTTAAATAATAAATTAATATAGAAAACGTTATAAGAGCAGTTTTTAGTAACCTGACATGGTTTTTTAGATTTAAAGGGTTAAATCACACAAAAATAATTAGTATTTGATAGACATACGGTATACAAAACGTGTAATTATTTTTTAAAATATGTTAAATAATAAAATATATCAAACTATGTAAATAAGAAAATATTTTAGAGCAGTTTTTTGTCACGCTGGCATTTAAAGGGTTAAAACCCCACAAATATAGTTAGTATTTGACAGTTATACTCTATAAAAAAAAATTACTATTTAAAAAAAAAGTATGTTAAATAATAAAGATATTAAAAATATATGAATATAGAAGAAAATATGAGAGCAGTTTTTAGTAACCTAACATTTTTTTGGGTCATGCTGGCATTTAAAGGGTTAAGAATCACACAAATATAATTAGTATTTATTTGATACATATGCTGTATATAAAAATGTAATTCTTTGAAAAAAATAAATAAAAAGTTAAAATATATAGAATTTAAAAATATATAAAATATATATATTTTTTAAATATTTATAAAATATTTTAAATAATAAATTAATGTAGAAAATATTATAAGAACAGTTTTTAGTAAGCTGACATGTTTTTTAGTTTTGAATGGTTAACTCCCACAAATATAATTAGTATTAATTTGATAGATATACTGTATATAAAAATGTATTGTATTGTTTTAAAAAATATGTTTAATGAAAAAATATATAAAAATACATGAATATACAAAATATTTTAGAGCGTTTTTTTGTCATGCTGGCATTTAAAGGGTTAAGATCCCACAAATATAGTTAGTATATGATAGATATACTGTATGTAAAAAAATATATATATATATTTTTAAATATGTTTAATAATAAAATATATACAAATACATGAATATACAAAATATTTTTGAGCAGTTTTTGTCATGCTGACATTTAAAGGGTTAAAATCACACAAAAGTAATTTGTATTTGATAGCTATACGATATAGAAAATATGTAATATAATGAAATATATAAAAATACATGAATATAGAAAATAATCTTAGAGCAATTTTTAGGAACCTGACATGTTTTTGTCACAATGGCATTTAAAGAGTTAAAATCACACAACTATAATTAGTATTTGATGGACATACTGTACATACAAAATAAAATACAAAAATATGATAATAATAAAATATCTAAAATTACAGTAATATACAAAATATTAGCGGCATTTAAAGGGTTAAAAGCAAACAAATGCAATTAGTATTTGATAGTCAAGTCAAGTCAAGTCAACTTTATTTATATAGCACATTTTCAACAACTTTTTAGATTGCACCAAAGTGCTTTACAGGTTAAAAAAGCATGGCGCAAACAAAAAACAAACAAAAAAAAACAAAAAAAAAAAAAAAAAAAAAAAAATAGATAGACATACTCTAAATGAAAAAAGTAGCAGTTGTAGGAACCTGGTATTTAAAATAAGGGGTTTTAATCACAGAAATATATTTAGTATTGGATATACATATCCAAAAAATATTGAATAAAATATTAAATGATAAAGATAAAGATAAATAAAGATAAAGATAAATAAATATGGAATACATATAGACTATGTTTTAGTTAAAATCCCACAAATATCGTTAGTATTTGATGTATGTATGTATGTGTGTATGTATATATATATATATATATATATATATATATATATATATATATATATATATATATATATATATATATATATATATATATATATATATATTTTTTTTTTTTTTTTTTTTTTTTTATTGTATTGTTTTTTTTGTTTGTTTGTTTTTATATTTAAGATTTAAATTACTAAATTAAATTAGTAAAATAATCCAAAAAATATATGTAAAACTATATTGATATAGAATATTTTACAGTAAATAATAATAAATGGGTTATACTTGTATAGCGCTTTTCCACCTTCAAGGTACTCAAAGCGCTTTGACACTATTTCCACATTCACCCATTCACACACTGATGGCGGGAGCTGCCATGCAAGGCGCTAACCAGCAGCCATCAGGAGCAAGGGTGAAGTGTCTTCCCCAAGGACACAACGGACGTGACTAGGATGGTAGAAGGTGGGGATTGAACCCCAGTAACCAGCAACCCTCCGATTGCTGGCACAGCCACTCTACCAACTTCGCCACGCCGGCCCTGGTAGTTTTTAGGAATGTGCCATTTTTCGTCATGCTGCCATTTAAAGGCTTCAACTCCAAAAAGCGGTCTGATTACCTGTGATTCCTCATGAGGTTTGCCCAGAGGCACAATGTCATGTTGTCGTCTTTTATCACAGCCTGCATGTTGCCCGTCTCCGTGTCAATATTGGAACTGGCCCCCTTCAACCAGCCAGGGGACACAAACATCAACGTCAGCAAGCCATCATTTCAAACTAGCAACATCCCAAACATTGTACACAATTTTGAGGCTGCAGACACAGCACAACTGTTTCCTTACTTCCACCATGTGTGGAAATACTTCATCTCATTATTATTATAAGTCAAAGTGGAAGTCAACAAATGTGTTGAATTGGAGAAGGGGTGGGATTAAATAAGCGTTGCTTCTTCCTACTCCTTTTCGAACATGTTGGAATGTCAAACTGTAAATAGACAATGTACCATATTGTTAGACTTAGACTTAGACAAACTTTATTGATCCACAAGGGAAATTGTTCCACACAGTAGCTCAGTTACAAAGGATGGAAAGGGTAAGGATGGAAAAGGATAATGCAGGTATTAAGTAGACTAAAAATGCACCATCGTAGCAATATAAAATATAACATGTATGTAATATTTACATATAATATATACTGATGTATTATATTATATTTTATTATACGATATGCGGTAGAAAATGGAAAATGGAAAATGGATGGATGGATTTTATATTATATTATTCTAATTATATTATAAGCATGTTCGAAATAAATTTATACCAACTTTTTAGGATCTACTTCTCATTTATGATGTATATAATATATGTAAATAAATAAATACATAAACGTATATATACTGTAAGTTCTGGGCAGATTTATTAGAGCACCTTCTCTGAGGAGTCAGAAATGATCGAAACAAGACATAACATAATTTAGAATAAAAAGCCAGTGTATAAAATACTATATAACTGCTTACACCCTTTTGTTGGTGTTCTCCTATGTTTGGTGTTGGTTCCTGTCCTGCGCTCTTCTTTTGGTGACACTTCCTGTTGCGTTGGTGTTGTTTCATGATCGCTTCACAAATCTTTCCCACAGCATTTCCCCTCACCTGTTTTCTGTTAGCAATCTTTGTCTGTGTTATTGTTATTATTATTATTATTGGCTTTTATCTAGTTTTCACTTTGTCTGTATTACTATTATCATTATTATCGACTCCTCTTTGCCTCATTCTTTTTATTTTCCTATTTTAATGATGTTAGAGCTGTGTTGTTGTTGTTGTTGTTGTTGTTGGGGACAAGTGTTGTAAATGACCTTAGGCTACAAACACTATGATGCATACATTGGATGACTGTTTCAGATATCTGTGTTTCTGTATCTGTCCCTTTTCCAAATAAACCTTCATATATATATATATATATATATATATATATATATATATATATATATATATATATATATATATATATATATATATACATATATATATATATATATATATATATATATATATATATATATATATATATATATATATATATATATATATTTTTTTTTTTATATATATATATATATATATATATATATATATATATATATATATATATATATATATATATATATATATATATATATATATATATACATATACACTACCGTTCAAAAGTTTGGGGTCACCCAAACAATTTAGTGGAATAGCCTTCATTTCTAAGAACAAGAATAGACTGTCGAGTTTCAGATGAAAGTTCTCTTTTTCTGGCCATTTTGAGCGTTTAATTGACCCCACAAATGTGATGCTCCAGAAACTCAATCTGCTCAAAGGAAGGTCAGTTTTGTAGCTTCTGTAACGAGTTAAACTGTTTTCATATGTGTGAACATGATTGCACAAGGGTTTTCTAATCATCAATTAGCCTTCTGAGCTAATGAGCAAACACATTGTACCATTAGAACACTGGAGTGATAGTTGCTGGAAATGGGCCTCTATACACCTATGTAGATATTGCACCAAAAACCAGACATTTGCAGCTAGAATAGTCATTTACCACATTAGCAATGTATAGAGTGTATTTCTTTAAAGTTAAGACTAGTTTAAAGTTATCTTCATTGAAAAGTACAGTGCTTTTCCTTCAAAAATAAGGACATTTCAATGTGACCCCAAACTTTTATATATATGTATATATATATATATATATATATATATATATATATATATATATATATATATATATATATATATATATATATATATATATATATATTTTTTATATATATATATATATATATATATATATATATATATATATATATATATATATATATATATATATATATATATATATATATATATATATATATATATATATACACATATATATATATATATACAGTATGTATATATACATATACCGTAATTTCCGGACTATAAGCCGCTACTTTTTCCCCTCGTTCTGGTCCCTGCGGCTTATACAAGGGTGCGGCTTATTTACGGCCTGTTCTTCTCCGACACCGACGAAGAGGATTTCGGTGGTTTTAGTACGCAGGAGGAAGACGATGACACAATGATTAAAGACTGACTTTTCATATACCGGTAGGCTGGTTATTTTGATAACGTACAGGCGAGCACTTTGTATTACTTTGCACCGTTGTATTATTTGTACTCTGCACGAATGCTGTTCGCCATGTCAAAGATGTGAAAGTTTGATTGAATGATTGAAAGATTTATTGTTAATAAATGGGACGCTTTGCGTTCCCAAACAGTCATCTCTGTCCCGACAATCCCCTCCGTGGTAGCAGGAACCCCTATATACTACGGTAATTACACATCAAAACCCTGCGGTTTATAGTCGGGTGCGGCTTATATATGGAGCAATCTGTATTTTCCCCTAAATTTAGCTGGTGCGGCTTATAGTCAGGTGCGGCTTATAGTCCGGAAATTACGGCATATATATATATATATATATATATATATATATAAAAATATATATATACATATATATGGATGTGTTATATTAATTTTCATTAATTACATTTAAAAAAATGGTTTAGTTATTGGTGAATATTTTCAAATTGTATGATGCATTTCATTGTATTATTTCTTCATTGTATTATAATATATAGATATGGGTAAAAGTCTGTATTATTATTCCTTTACATGAAGTACAGTATATTTCCAATGTTTTACTTGATTACCTGTAATTATCTTGTATGGTACTTTACATTTTTGGAACAATGTGCATCAAAGCCGTGACATAGCTAACTACAATATAAAAAAAGAGTGCAAAGTATACAGATAACAGCAAACATATTTTGCATTAGTATCTATATTGTAGTGCTCTTTATAATAAAGAAAGTGTACTGTGGAAGTGCACCTTCAGGATCTCCGCGCTCACGTTGAGGATTTTCTTGTGGACAACATCCTGCAGATGTAGGAGAGCCTCCCGGTATGTCATAACTTCTTTGAGGCTGCCAGCTTTTCTCAGCAGCTCCTCCAGTTCCTCCATCAGCTGGGTGGAGAATAAAGAAGAATATTGTCTAAGAACCTCCTGAATAAAGATAGAAGTGCAGATGAACAGACCTGCTGGGCCACGTTACATTTCTTCAGGACGGTGTTGAGGTCGCAGTTTGTGTCGTCTCTCCACAAGCTGATGAAGGTGTTGACGTCCTGCTGCACTGTGGAGTCTGGTGTCACACTGCATTGCATGTATCGCTCCCACTGTGGACACACCGCTCACATTCTAAGTCATAAAGAAACACTAGCAAAAGTCAGCTAACAACGGAAGTTGGTCTATTCCACCAATGCACGCTGTAGGTGCAAGGTGTGCATAAAGTCCGGGTACATTGGGAATTTGACTCATGATACACACCTTGGACAGCTCTGCAAGGTCATGTTTATGTTTGACCACGGCACTGTGAGTCTTCTCCAGTATGGAGCCCAGTTCTTCCAGCTCCCCATCTCTGCGTTCTAAATCCTGTCAACAAAAAACAGGAGGGGTTTGTTGACGCTGCAATTATTATTGACACTATGAGGGTACTGTCAGAATAATTGTATATAAGTTATCACACAATTTGTTTTCTGCGAGTTCAGGTTGCCCTGTGTGAAGACCGTTTGCTTACAAAGCTGTCTTTGACCTTATCAAGCAAAAGGCGGACAGCTTGTAAATCTCCACTGCGTGTGATGGGATGCGCCGTAGAGGTGTCGGTTTCTCAGATCTTGGACAGCCAAAGGAAGTGTTACGTGTGGGGGGTCGCAGCTTGCTGCAAGGTTCGTTCCCGCGGGATAAAGATGGACCACTCCGGACAGGACGTGCAGGTAGGAACATGATTTATTCTTAGAAATCAAACAAGTACCAAAAACAGAAAACAAGCCAGAGGAAAAACGTGCCGATCGCACTGGACCCTAGGGCTACCACTTAGCATAGGCTAGAAGACAAGGAATACTCACGTAACTGTAGCATGAAGCAAACAAAGAAGCCAGGCCGACTGACCGGCAAAGGCAGGCTTAAATAAAGCCTCTGATCAGTGCTCGGGAAGCAGGTGAGCGTCCCGAACACCAATCAGAGACAGGTGAAAACAATAAGCAACCATGGCAACCAAAACAAACTCAAGGGTGCACAAAAACAGGAACTAAGGGAGTCCAAATCTAACAGAAAATAACGAAACATGATCCGGGCCACGGATCATAACAGGAAGGGCCTTATCAGGACCCGAAATCTACGAGCAGAGAAGGGGCAAACCTGACGCCGCTCCAAGCACCGTTTTGTTTGAACTGTTTATGACCCAGTGCAGCCGCTGCATAATGAGACCCCTCCCCTTAGAAGCAGCTATGTAATCAGGGAATGCCCCAAATAAATGAGGAGGCGTGGAACTTGTTCCTCAGAGCGTGGGGTGCAGGTCCACGCGCTCTCCTCATGAGCTAAATTGAATCCTGTCCCTGTTTGATTCCTTGCTTCTTGTCCTGTTTAATACATGGTTTGGTGTTTGAACCTGACATGTACCTTGGCCTCAAGCCTGTCCAAGATCTCCTGCCTTCTTTGTCTTTCCAGCCGCTCCAGTTCTTCCCTCTCTGCTTGAATGCGGGCCTCCTCTGCACGGCAAAAGTACTTAGAAGGACATTTAAAAGTGTTGATCGTACTTTATTACTACCTTCCTCTCGCAGCCTTCTTTCCTCCTCCTCTTGCTTTAGCCTCGCCTTTTCTTTTTTGGTCAACTTGGGTCCCTTTTTGCCCTTTTCCCCATAATAAACAATGATAAAACATGGTAAAGAGCATTAGTGTGGCAGAAAATCATACTGAATGTATTACAGTGGTGGTCATAAGTGTACATACACTTGTAAAGTACATCATGTCATGGCTGTCTTGAGTTTCCAATCATTTGTACAACTGTTATTTTTTTGTGATTGGAGCACATACTTGTTGGTCACAAAAAACATTCATGAAGTTTGCTTCTTTTATGAATTTATTATGGGTCTACTGAAAATGTGGTGGTCAAAAGTATACATACAGCAATGTTAATATTTGCTTACATGTCCCTTGGCAAGTTGACCTGCAATAAGGCGCTTTTGGTAGCCATCCACAAGCTTCTGCTTGACCACTTGACCAATAAATTGCTGCAGTTCAGCTAAATGTGTTGCTTTTCTGACATGGACTTGTTTCTTCAGCATTGTCCACACCTTTAAGTCAGGACTTTGGGAAGGCCATTCTAAAACCTTCATTCTAGCCTGATTTAGCCATTCCTTGACCACTTTTGAGGTGTGTTTGGGGTCATTGTCCTGTTGGAACACCCAACAAGACCCAACCTCCGGGCTGATGATTTTAGCTTGTCCTGAACAATTTGGAGCTAATCCTCCTTTTTCATTGTCCCATTTAAAGCAGCAGTTCCATTGGCAGCAAAACAGGCCCAGAGCATAATACTACCACCACCATGCTTGACGGTAGGAATGGTGTTCCTGGGATTAAAGGCCTCACTTTTTCTCCTCCAAACATATTGCTGGGTATTGTGGCCAAACAGCTCCATTTTTGTTTCATCTGACTACGGAACTTTCCTCCAGAAGGTCTTATCTTTGTCCATGTGATGTCAGATGTCAGTCCATGTCAGAAAAGCAACACATTTAGCTGAACTGCAGCAATTTAGTGGTCAAGTGGTCAAGCAGAAGCTTGTGGATGGCTACCAAAAGCGCCTTATTGCAGGTAAACTTGCCAAGGGACATGTAAGCAAATATCAACATTGCTGTATGTATACTTTTGACCCTCACATTTTCAGTAGACCCATAATAAATTCATAAAAAAAGCAAACTTCATGAATGTTTTTTGTGACCAACAAGTATGTGCTCCAATCACAAAAAAGTTGTAGAAATGATTAGAAACTCAAGACAGCCATGACATGATGTTCTCTACAAGTGTATGTACACAGATGCTTTGTTGTGATACTGCAGAAGGTACAAAACAGGACAGGTGAGAAGAGACACACTAATAATTACATAAACATAACATGCTTTTTTTTTTTGCTCATACCTTTTTCTTTGGAGCCTTTCATTCAAATCAGAGAAGATTTATAGAGCAGAGAATCAAAACCATGCAATTCCAGGTGGAAAAGGACAGTATTAGAGTAGGAATTGTCCTCATTAAAAGGAAAAAATGACTAATTCAACTCACCATGATGAGCTATGTACACTTCTTAATGCATTGGGGGGAAAGTTAGAAAAGTTAAATGTCACATTTTAAATAATAGTGTCTCTAGATGCTAGTTAGACGTGCCATGCTAGTTTGTTGTTTACGCCAGTCAATCAAACTCCCCCCACCTTTCAGTCATATTTTGCATTATTTAATTCCATTTAGCTCTTTTATTTAGTTAAAACCGGCGTAATTAAAGCAAAATACCTTTTATTGTTCGCGTCTAGTTAACAAGAAACTACCGTGTCCCGCGGCTGGTCTCCATGGTTACCACCACGCGCATGTCACTCCCGTAATGTTGTGCATAATAGCGCAGGGAAATTATGCGTCGCCACCGAAATTGACTTCATGTTTTGACATTCTCAATAACCTTTCATGAATAGAAACAAACACTATTCAAAGAGACCACTGTTGTGTATACGCTCGTACTTTAAATGAAATCAATAAAGCGGAGAAGGTCGCTTTTTTCGTTGTTCGTCCTTTTATTTGGTAACTTCCGCCCTGCACCTACATCCCGCGCATGCGCGCAGGCATCGCTCACTGCCATACCATAGACATGTTCTAAGGGTACGCAGCATGGAGCGCTACTGCCTACTGGCGCTGACGAGACGCGGGGCCGCCATCTTGGAGTGGTGATCCGCTCCACTCAGTGCAATTCATTTGGCAGGAGCAATGAACTGTCAGCGCATTTAATTCATTTTACCTCACTGAATACCACTGATTTTCACGCGCTTTTTTGTCATACGTGATGCTATAAGTGACCAGACGTCCCAGATCAAAACTGGGAATATAATCCCAGAGAAGGGGGAAAAAAACGCTCAGCTATTTTTAAATTGAAGAAACAATATGATTAGGTTATATATACATGCTACATAAACAATGTATGAATACATTAGATATATATATATATATATATATATATATATATATATATATATATATATATATATATATATATATATATATATATATATATATATATATATATATATATATATATATATATATAATATATATATATATATATATATATATAATGTATTCATACATTGTTTATGTAGCATGTATATATAACCTAATCATATTGTTTCTTCAATTTAAAAATAGCTGAGCGTTTTTATATATATATATATATATTATATATATATATATATATATATATATATATATATATATATATATATATATATATATATATATATATATATATATATATATATATATATATCTTATAGACTGTATCTCTGTTGCTGCAGCAGCAGAGAGTTTATTCTGTCTTGACACTTTGTATTGATATTTTGTATTACATTCTTCCCTTAAATGATCATGTTTACAGAGATTGTTTCATATGTATTTTTTATGTATGTCGCTTTGGATAAAAGCGTCTGCCAAATATTTAAACATAAATATATATAAACACCTGAAAGTCTTTATATCAGCTAAAACCACCAATCTGTTTCACTGGATTCAGAATAAAACCAAATTCTGTCTTACCCAACAATGTTAGTATTTGAATATTGTTACTTGAAGCTAGACTAAATATAGACTTGTATAATACTGTATAGCCACTGTCCATCTGATTGTCTAGTTAGCTAACATGTATTCCTCCTCTTTTGTTGAGAAGAATTGTTGTACATTCTTGGCTAGCAGGTTATAGTTTGCTTTGTACATCATTTTAGATGTTTGAAAATTCACCAAATCGTTGAATTTCAATAATTGTGATTTAATAAATAAAGGGTTTGTATGTTCTCTATATCCAACATTATGTATTATTCTTTTTTTTTTTTTCCCGTGTCCTGTCCAGCTCAGGCAAATCATATAGTAGATGTAGATGCCCATATTGGCTGTACAAATTTACTTTACAAAAGAGAAGTGTAGGATACGTCTCTTGTTGCCTTATTTGTATTTGACTTTATTAAATGTATTTATATTATTATTTGGTGCAGCCGGGCCGGAGCAGGAGGGGATAGGAAGAGGGGGAAAAAGAAGACAGAGGGGGAAATTGTGGGGACAAGACAGAGAGACAACAACAACAACAACAGCAAACACAACAATAACAACAACAACAACAACAATAGAACAACAGTTAGTGAAATAAATAATAATACAGAAATGACAATGAACATTATTACACTACAAATGGAGCAATACAAATACCAATAGAAATATCGCTATTGATAATGAATAATAACAATAGTTACCTCTATTATCAACAATACAATTGTTCAAATGCAACAATACATATATGTAATGATAACTTGAAATACAAAAGAAAGCAGATAACTGGAGGAGAAGAAAGAAAAGCAGACTATATTAACCTTGTAGATTGTTATAGTAAAAATAGGTTAAGCTTTGTCAGTGTGTCATGTGTTACCCACTTTACTCTAGGGCAACAACAATATATGTTTGATGAAACCTGATTATATGCATGAGTGTATGTATGTATATGTATGTGTATATGTATGTTTGTACGTATGTTTGTACATTATTTATTATTGTGTTTGATCCTTACTGTAACACAGTTAGTGAAAGAAGCGCACATTTGTAGTTGTTTTCCCATATTTTTGCACAGTAACTCAGATATGTAACACTTGCTTTTGATTTACATACAATTTTTTGTGGGGGACACAATCAGCAAAATACTCCAAAAAAGGGCACGCATCATTATCCATCCATCCATTTTCTACCGCTTGTCTCATTCGGGGTGTCGGCGGGCGGGGGGTGCTGGAGCCTATCTCAGCTGCACCCTGGACAAGTCACCACCTCATCAACACAGATAGACAACATTCACACTCACATTCACACACTAGGGACCATTTAGTGTTGCCAATCAACCTATCCCCAGGTGCATGTCTTTGGAGGTGGGAGGGGCCTATTCCCAGGTGCATGTCTTTGGAGGTGGGAGGGGCCTATCCCCAGGTGCATGTCTTAGGAGGTGGGAGGAAGCCGGAGTACCCAGAGGGAACCCACGCAGTCACGGGGAGAACATGCAAACTCCACATAGAAAGATGCCGAGCCCAGAATTGAACCCAGGACCTTCGTATTGTGAGGCAGACGCACTAACCCCTCTCCACCGTGCTGCCCACGCGTCATTATGTCAGTGTTTTTCAACCTTTTTTGAGCCAAGGCACATTTTTTGCGTGGAAAAAATGCGAAGGCACACCACCAGCAGAAATCACTAAAGAACAAAACTCAGTTGACAGTAAAAAGTCGTTGTCGCAATTGTTGGATATGACTTTAAAGCATAACCAAGCATGCATCACTATAGCTCTTGTCTCAAAGTAGGTGTACTGTCACCACCTGTCACATCACACCCTGACTTATTTTGTATGTTTTACTGTTTTCCTGTGTGTAGTGTTTTAGTTCTTGTCTTGCGCTCCTTTTTTTTTGGTATTTTCCTGTAGCAGTTTCATGTCTTTCTTTGAGCGATATTTCCCGCATCTACTTTGTTTTAGCAATCAAGAATATTTCAGTTGTTTTTATCCTTATTTGTGGAGACATTGTTGATTGTCATGTCATGTTCGGATGTACATTGTGGAAGCTGTCTTTGTTCCACAGTAAGTCTTTGCTGTCGTCCAGCATTCTGTTTTTGTTTACTTTGTAGCCAGTTCAGTTTTAATTTTGTTCTGCATAGCCTTCCCTAAGCTTCAATGTCTTTTCTTAGGGACACTCACCTTTTGTTTATTTTTGGTTTAAGCATTAAACACCTTTTTACCTGCACGGAAAAGCATTAGACACGTTTTTTACCTGCACACTGCCTCCCGCTGTTTCTGACATCTACAAAGCAATTAGCTACCGGCTGCCACCTACTGATATGGAAGAGTATTACACCGGTACTTTGCTGAGCTCTAGACAGCACCGACACTCAACAACAACACATCATTTGCAGACTATAATTACTGCTTTGCAAAAAATATTTTTAACCCAAATAGGTGGATTTAGATAATCTCCCACAGCACACAGTGGTTGTAAAACACCGCATTATGTTATAGATTATTATACGTTGCTATTTCAACCTGTTAGCTTAGTGTTTAGTTTTAAAATGAATAAACCATCCCTGGCACTGTTTTTACCATTGATCTTTTTTATAATTTGTTTTTTAATTTTATTATTTCAGTTTTATTTTTTTAAAACCTTTATTTACAATATTCAACATTTACATACATGCAAATAAATAATAATCAAAACAATTACATAAACAGTAAGTTACTATTGATCATAAATATTATTATTACAGGTTTACGTCAGGGTTTGTTGTGGTTTACGACACAATAAACGACGTACGGCAGGCTGCCATGACAGCCAGGACCAGTGAGGGCAGAGTCAAGACCTCCACATGATTACTTTATAAGATCAAGATATACACTTACCAGACCAACACGTCGACGTTGGTATGTTTATATTTTTTACCATTGTTTGCAACACTTAGTTTGACCAGGTTAGATGCATGCATGTGTTAAGATGCGCGGCAAACATGCTATTGGTTAGCTAGAGCTAACCCTTTGTCCTCTTTCTGTCTTATCACCCACGCTTTTTTTTTCTTTTACCATTGATTCTTGTCGTTTCAGGGTTGTCACCCCTCCCCTCACATGGCCAACGCACTGAGAAGTGAAGTTATTAGACTTTACAAAAACGTAAGGGTTAACATTTAGCGTCCTACTGTTTACGTCCGGTTTATGCACCGGAAGTGGTGTTGATGTTTTTTTTGTTTTTTTTCAAAACCTTTATTTATAATATTCAACAGTTGCATACAATAATAGAAATAATAATAATCAAAACAAGTACAAAAACGTAAGGGTTAATATTTAGCGTCCTACTGTTTACTTCCGGTTCATGCACCGGAAGTGGTGTTGATGATGGGTTTTTTTACATTTTCAAAACCTTTATTTATAATATTCAACTTTTACATACAATCAAATAAATAATAATAATCAAAACCAGTACAAAAACGTAAGGGTTAATATTTAGCGTCCTACTGTTTACTTCCGGTTCATGCACCGGAAGTGGTGTTGATGTTTTCTTATTTATTTTTCTAAACCTTTATTTATAATATTCAACATTTACATACAATCAAATAAATAATAATAATCAAAACAAGTACAGAAACAGTACAAAACAGCGCCAGGGGGTTGTGAACTCAATGAAGCAACTAAAGAAGAATGCAATATATATATACCGTGTATTACCAAATAACCGCCCATGTCCTAATAGCCGCCCGGGGTCTGACCCCATTTTGTGAATTAACCGCCTCTTCCTAATAACCGCCTATGTCCAGATAGCCGCCCATGGGCTGTTATTTGCATAATTTAGATTAAAATCATATTGATTTCATTAAGCCCAATTTATAAGGTAAAAGGAAAAGCAAAGGTGCAGTAATTCTGGTCATTACGTTAACAGCAGACAAAGTTTCAACATGGCAAGCAACATTAACAGTTGCAACAGTAGCAGTGAGTTGATTGAACAGAATACCGGTACACCACAACTGATGGACGGGATTACTTTAAGGGGGAAGAAGAACAGAAAGTTTGACTTAAAGTTCAAGCTGGCGGTTGTGAAGTATGCGGAGCAGAATTCTGGTTTGGCAGCGGCCAGGCAGTTTAACGTTGACCCAAAACGTGTACGAGAATGGAAACAAAAAAAGGGAGAACTACTATCTCAGTCGGCAATCGATGGAAAACGGGCTCGCTTATCTGGTGGAGGTAGGAAGAAAGTGAGCGACGAGCTTGATGCTAATTTGTGTCAGTGGATACATCACGTTCGTGGACTGAACCACCGTGTGTCCCGCAAAATGATCCGCATTAAGGCCAAGGAGTTGTATGCCACCGCGAGTGACACGAGAGACACCGGGGTGGTGTTTGGTGCAACGAGTGGATGGCTTAATCGATTCCTGCGTCGGAACAACTTTACCCTCAGGAGGAGAACAACGGTTGCACAGAAGGACGCTCCCGTCCAGAAGATTGTCAACTTCCTCGTTTCCTCTACTAAACAGATAGAGGCCAAGAAAATCCAGCCCAAGAATATCATCGCCATGGATGAAACAGCCGTCTGGTTTGACACGGTCAATGAGAGGGGCGCCCGCTCCATCTGCCTCAAAACCACCGGTCACGAGAAGGCACGCGTCACGGTGGCTCTTGCCGCCAAAGCAGACGGGACAAAGCTGAAGCCTTACATTGTGTTTAAAGGTGCTGTCCGTGATGTAAAGGCTATGCAGAGCATCCCCGGGGTGATCATAGCTTCCTCCAAGAATGGCTGGTTTAATGACGACCTGACAAAGGATTGGCTCCAGAGGGCAGTGTGGAAATTTCACTTCGGACCGAGGCTACTTGCATGGGACTCGTACCGATGCCATATCAGCGAGGCCACGAAGGCAGAGCTCAAAAGGGGCTACAACCTTACAATGGCTGTTATACCTGGAGGTTGCACAAAGTACCTGCAGGCCCCCGACGTTGTGTGGGATGGCCCTTTCAAAGCGCAGCTCCGGGACTACTATGATAACTGGATGGCTGGTGATAAAGACAAGACCTACACCAAGTCAGGGAACCTGAGAGCCCCTTCCCGCCGCCTCCTGGTCGACTGGGTCCTGGGAGCCTGGGATGCACTGGATCGGGACACTCTGATCAACTCATTCAAGGTAGGCTGGCTGTGTGTGTGTTGCAAACAGTAGCCATAGCTGATTGTTGCTTTCTGGTATCCTCCAAGGTGTGTGGGCTGACGGTGGCAGCTGATGGGAGTGAGGACCAGCTCATTCACTGCCTCAAGGAGGGCCAGCCATGTCAGGCAGGCAGAGAGATGCTGTTGAGGGCTAGACAGCAGGCTGCTGCTGTGGTTCAGGAAGAGGAGGAGAGTGATGAGGAACAGCAGTTCCTCAATGAACTTGTGATTGAAGAGGAGGAGGATGATGATGAGGGGGGTGAGGGAGAGGAGGGGGAGGAGGAGGAGGATGATGAGTGGGGTTGAGTTGCATTTGGGGTTGCGTTTGCTGCAGTATTATTGTTTTGATGGTTTTATAGAGTACTTGGTACCATAATTGTATTTTTCCTGTATGCTGCTTTATTTATAACTTGGAGTACTGTAGCCTTTATTTTATTTAATTGACAGTATTATTGTTCTATTTGGATGGTGGGTTTTATACTTGAGTACTTGGTACCATCATTTTATTTTTCTCGGTAGGCTGCTTTATTCAAAAAGTTTATTTATTAGGGTCCGCCCTGTACCCAGTACAAAGGACTCCCCCAGGGAGTCCTTTGTACTGGTTACAAAGGAACCTATTGTTATTGTAAGGTTTTATTATTATTCTTTATTCTTCCGCCGCCACAAAAAAACGCTAATTTGACCCACTTAACATGCTCCAAAACTCACCAAATTTGACACACACATCAGGACCTGCGAAAATTTCAATAAAATAAAAAAACCAAACCCCAAAAATCAAAATTGCGCTCTAGCGCCCCCTAGGAAAAAACAAACTGCCTGTAACTCCCACTAGGAAGGTCGTAGAGACATGAAACAAAAACCTCTATGTAGGTCAGACTTAGACCTACATTTTATAATTTTACACCCTTGGGCAAAAACCAACAGGAAGTTGGCAATTTCCCCTTCAAGACAAAATTGTACTAAAAAAACTCATTTTTGCCTCTTTGAGCTGTAATTTGACCCCCTTAAATTACTTTAAAACTCACCAAACTTCTCACACCCATCGGGACTGGTAGAAATTGCGATATTAAAAAAAAAAAACGAACCCCAAAACTCAAAATTGTGCTCTAGAGCAATTTTTAAATAAAACAGAGAAAAAAATGCTTTTTAGAGGAAAACTCAGACAAAATTGCTTATAACTTCCGGTAGGAACGTCTTAGAGACATGAAACAAATACCTCTATGTAGGTCTTGCCTAGACCTACATTTCATAGATTGACATCCTTCAGCAAAAATCAACAGGAAGTTTGCTATTCCTCCTTCAAAACAACATTTTTGTTACAACCGGTCACCAAACATCAAACGTTATCTCCTCTGAGCGCGTTTGTCGTTTCGGCTTCAAACTGCTACAGGAGAGAGATTGAACCCTTCTGATTGAAAGTTGACGACGGCGTTTTGATTCGTGCTACCGTTTAGATTTTACGAGCCTTCAAAGACCCGCAGCACTGATGCTGCTCCGGTGCCTATAATGACAACGGAAAATGCAATTTCTTCTTTTTTGTCCTCAAAATTCTACACACAATACCCTATAATGACAATGTGAACTCAGACACAACTTCCTCTAACTCCCAGTACGAATATCGTAGAGACACGAAACAAAAACCTCTATGTAGGTCTCACTCAGGACTACCACTGGACAAAAGTATTGGGACACCTAGGACTAGCACCTGCCAAAATGCGGACCCGTCCAACGCTGCTTGCAGCTTTAATTTTTAGTATTGGTATTCTATTTGACAATTGTTGCACTACTGCCATGTTGAGGCCTTGTTGATCTCCTGTCTTTTGATAGCTTACCTCATGTTGATCTCTTGTTTTTTTGTTTGTATGTTTACCGTAGCTTTTACATTTAAAGTTTTTTGTACGAAAAAAAAATACTGGACAATAACCATTGTAACCAAATAATGGCCTGGTGCAGGCTGGTGCAAAAATAAATAAAAGCCTAGTGCAAATAACCACTTGCTTCTTCACATGTGAATAATATAAATACAGTCTATTATACAGCATTATTCAGGCATTATTCACATGTGAATAATATAAATACTGTCTATTATACAGCATTATTCACATGTGAATAATATAAATACAGTCTATTATACAGCATTATGCACATGTGAATAATATAAATACAGTCTATTATACAGCATTATGCACATGTGAATAATATAAATACAGTCTATTATACAGCATTATTCACATGTGAATAATATAAATACTGTCCATCATACAGCATTATTCACATGTGAATAGTATAAAACAGTCTATTATACAGCATTATTCATATGAGAACAATATAAATACAGTATTATACAGCATTATTCACATGTGAATAATATAAATACAGTCTATTATACAGCATTATTCACATGTGAATAATATAAATACAGTCTATTATACAGCATTATTCACATGTGAATGATATAAATACTGTCTATTATACAGCATTATTCACATGTGAATAGTATAAAAACAGTCTATTATACAGCATTAATTACATGTGAATAACATAAATACAGTCTATTATACAGCATTATTCACATGTGAATAATATAAATACAGTCTATTATACAGCATCATTCAGGCATTATTCACATGTGAATAATATAAAAACAGTCTATTATACAGCATTATTCACATGTGAATAATATAAATACTGTCTATTATACAGCATTATTCACATGTGAATAATATAAATAAAGTATTATACAGCATTATTCACATGTGAATAATATAAATACAGTCTATTATACAGCATTATTCACATGTGAATAATATAAATACTGTCTATTATACAGCATTATTCACATGTGAATAGTATAAATACAGTCTATTATACAGCATCATTCACGCATTATTCACATGTGAATAATATAAATACTGTCTATTATACAGCATTATTCACATGTGAATAATATAAATACTGTCTATTATTCAGCATTATTCACATGTGAATAATATAAATAAAGTCTATTATACAGCATTATTCACATGTGAATAATATAAATACAGTCTATTATACAGCATTAATTACATGTGAATAACATAAATACAGTCTATTATACAGCATTATTCACATGTGAATAATATAAATACAGTCTATTATACAGCATCATTCAGGCATTATTCACATGTGAATAATATAAAAACAGTCTATTATACAGCATTATTCACATGTGAATAATATAAATACTGTCTATTATACAGCATTATTCACATGTGAATAATATAAATAAAGTATTATACAGCATTATTCACATGTGAATAATATAAATACTGTCTATTATACAGCATTATTCACATGTGAATAGTATAAATACTGTATTATACAGCATTATTCACATGTGAATAATATAAATAAAGTATTATACAGCATTATTCACATGTGAATAATATAAATACAGTCTATTGTACAGCATTATTCACATGTGAATAATATAAATACTGTTTATTATACAGCATTAATTACATGTGAATAACATAAATACAGTCTATTATACAGCATTATTCACATGTGAATAACATAATTACAGTCTATTATACAGCATTATTCACATGTGAATAATATAAATACAGTCTATTATACAGCATTATTCACATGTGAATAATATAAATTCAGTCTATTATACAGCATTAATTACATGTGAATAACATAAATACAGTCTATTATACAGCATTATTCACACGTGAATAATATAAACACATTATACATTTACAGTACATGTACAGTCAAAAGGAACATATGCATTATACAGTCTGATGGCTGTCGGTATGAAGGACTTTACAGACACACATATATACTGTATATATATATATACATATATATATATATATAGGCTCACACAAGTTCCGTAAATAATCCAAATTTGGAGCACAGCATCATCATTTTCACAGTTTTTTGGTTGTTAGAGGTAGAGAGCGTTTTAAAGTACATTTCTAATTCTTTTTTTAAAGGCACACAAAACAGGTCGGGTATTGAGAAACTTACATTTATGATTATAAAACTTAGCCAATAGTATAATGAGGTCGCAAAAGTAAAGTTCCTTTTAAATGTTTTTCTCATACTGTGTGAAATCCAAATAGCACACCTTTAAAACAAAGCACAAATGTTTTCATGAGTATTGTCCAGGATGAAAGGACAGATAGTGATGGAGTGCTTTCACAAGGTAAAACATGTGGTAAACAGTCATGTTACATCGTGTGCAGGTAACATCAATGTCCTGCTTGTATCCAACCATCACAGTCTTTACAGGCTAATAACCAGGAATGATTTGGAAATAAATCTCTTTGACTTTGTAAGTAAGTAAGTAGCTGTAAGGAAGAAGGCATGTTTTGACCCAGCAGATGTCATTCACAACATTATTCCAGAGCGCAATTACATAGACAATCATTTTGGAATAAGCTGCGGATTCTTCTGATTGTGTTGATGATGTTTCTCGTGTGTCGAAAGCTCCTGTATCTTGGTCGGGACTACCCTGAAGGATCGGCCTTTTTCCGACAGCGCCTTAAGTCGGCCTTCATGAAGAACAAAGACGTGGCGGACCCGGAACAGATCAGAAAACTTGTGGGGCGTGGGGAGTTTGTCATCAAGGAGCTGGAGGCTCTCTACTTCCTCAAGAAATACCGAGCCATGAAGAAGAGGTATTATGAACCGGAAGAGTAATTACGCAACAATCAAGAAGCCACGATCATAGCTTTGAATGTGATCAAAACGAAAATTTTACTGTCACACATAGTTTCATTATTTTAGTGCCAACAAAACAGCCGTCCAGCCATAACATCTCCACAGATGTGTTGTCATATTTGTACAAGAGAATTTGTGTGGGATAAATGTATGTAAATGCAAATGTGCAAGTACGGTTTCTATAGTACTGTTTCTCAAGCTGTTTTCACCAAGTATCGCCTCAGAAAAAACTCTCCAAGTACCGCCATGATGACCACAGTGTCAGAATCGGAATCGGAATCAGGAATTCTTTAATAATCCCCGAGGGGAAATTAAGATTTTCAACACAATCCCATTCAAGAGTAGACAAACATTACAGGGAGACAGAGCAGGATCAAACATTACAGGGAGACAGAACAGGATCAAACATTACAGGGAGACACAACAAGCTCAAACATTACAGGGAGACAGAACCGGATCAAACATTACAGGGAGACAGAACCGGATCAAACATTACAGGGAGACAGAAAAGGATCGTTGACGGGTCTGCCAACTTCCGGCGCCCCTTACAAAAAAGGTGAGAAATAGGTAAACGCTGGGGGCGGTGAGACAAAAAAAAAGCCTGGGCCCCTGGAGAGGGGATCCAGACTGAGACCAAGGGGGGAAAAAACTAATAGCCATAGCACACATAAGCATGTGTGTAAGAGGAAACATCAAAGGACATTAAAAGAGCAGAGCTTATGCAACCAGACATTTCTACATACAGCTACAAAAGTAAAACAACAACAACAACAATATACAAAAAAAACATATGCACTGTGGTGGCCTCTGCGGTGTTCCACGCCATCGTCTGCTGGGGTGGTGGGGAGCATGGCCAGAGACAGGAGCAGACCCAACAAAGCAACCGAGAGAGTCGACTCCACCCTCGGCCGCCCACCAACTCTCGGCCAGTGTCCAGTCCGCATGGATGAGCGAGGATACGTCCAAAGAACCCGAG
>NC_084742.1:67029967-67031610 GCF_033978785.1 Entelurus aequoreus | reverse complement strand
ATGCTAATGTCCTCTTTAAAAACGCCATCTCCTCACTACCACCTCTAAACCCATGTCATGCTGATGATCTTGTAAGCAACTTTAATTCCAAAATTGTGAATATCATAGATATCATTGCACCTGTTACAGTTAAAACGATTTCTGGCAAGCAAAAGGCACCCTGGAGAAAATCTGCTGCTGTAACAGCCCAGAGAAGAGAGTGCAGGAAGGCTGAACGAATCTGGCGGAATACAAAACTTCATATTCACCATGACATCTATAAAGAGAGCCTCCAGGCCTACAATTTAGTCTTAAAAAGTGCTAGAGAAACATTCTTCTCCAATATCATAAACAGCAACACAAATAAGGCCAAAACCCTATTCACAATCGTTGACAGACTGACTAAACCCCCAACACAAATACCAGCCGAACTCCATTCCACGCAGAAATGCAATGACTTTGCATTCTGTTATACTGATAAAATTGAAGGCATCAGACGCACCATCAATATCTCAAGTAAAAAAGTTGGATCACCACCCCATTTAGGCAAAAGTAACACAGCAATGATGGCAAGCTTTAATGCCATAGACTCTAAAACTCTAGTGGAAACGGTGACAGCTCTAAAGTCATCCACCTGCTGCCTTGATGTTTTACCTACCAACTTCTTTAAGAATGTTTTTGACTGCCTATCAACAGACATCTTGCAAATAGTTAATAATTCTATTAAATCGGGCAATTTCCCGAAGGCTTTCAAAACTGCAGTCATTAAACCTCTTCTAAAAAAGCAGAGCCTAGATGCCTCTGTTATCAACAACTACAGACCAATTTCAAATCTACCATTCATAAGTAAAATAATTGAGAAAGTTGTCCTCCAACAACTAAATCACTTCTTGGCTTCTACTGGCTGCCACAACAACTTCCAGTCAGGATTTCGACCTCTTCATAGCACAGAGACGGCCCTTCTTAAAGTTATAAATGACATCCGTCTAAACACAGACTCTGGCAAAACTTCAGTATTAATGCTTTTGGACCTCAGTGCTGCATTTGACACTGTCGACCACTCAATACTTTGGACAGGTTGGAAACTGGGTGGGGATCTCAGGCACAGTTTTAAGCTGGTTCAAGTCATATCTACAAGATAGGAACTATTTTGTTTCCATTGGTGACTTTGTATCAGAACCAACCAACGTAACGTGTGGAGTCCCCCAAGGTTCAATCTTGGGGCCGACTTTATTTAACATCTATATGCTCCCACTAGGACAAATCATGCAAAATAATAACATTGACCATCATTGCTATGCCGATGACACCCAAATCTATGTAGCGCTATCACCAAATGACTATCGCCCCATAGATCTTCTGTGCCAGTGCATTGAGCAAGTCAAACACTGGATGTGCCAAAATTTCCTACAACTAAATGAAGATAAAACTGAGATAATTGTTTTTGGTGCTAAAAAAGAAAGGTTTAAAGTCATCCAACACCTTCAATCACTGTCCCTGAAAACCTCAAATAAAGCCAGAAATCTTGGGGTTATTTTAGATTCTGATTTACATTTCGACAGTCACATCAAATCAGTAACAAAATCGGCCTACTATCACCTCAAAAATGTAAAAAGACTTAGAGGGCTCATGTCAGCTCAAGACTTAGAAAAACTTGTACATGC
>NC_084742.1:66992467-67024967 GCF_033978785.1 Entelurus aequoreus | reverse complement strand
CAGAACACTTTTCCACTTTGCATCAGTCCATCTTAGATGAGCTCGGGCCCAGCGAAGCCGGCGGCGTTTCCGGGTGTTGTTGATAAATGGCTTTGGCTTTGCATAGTAGAGTTTTAACTTGCACTTACAGATGTAGCGACCAACTGTAGTTACTGACAGTGGGTTTCTGAAGTGTTCCTGAGCCCATGTGGTGATATCCTTTACACACCGATGTGGCTTTTTGATGCAGTAGCGCCTGAGGGATCCAAGGTGTGTAATATCATGGCTTACGTGCAGTGATTTCTCCAGATCCTCTGAACCTTTTGATGATATTACGGAGCGTAGATGGTGAAATCCCTAAATTCCTTGCAATAGCTGCTTGAGAAAGGTTTTTCTTAAACTGTTCAACAATTTGCTCAGGCATTTGTTGACAAAGTGGTAATCCCTCGCCCCATCCTTGTTTGTGAACGACTGAGCATTTCATGGAATCTACTTTTATACCCAATCATGGCACCCACCTGTTCCCAATTAGCCTGTTCCCCTGTGGGATGTTCCAAATAAGTCTTTGATGAGTATTCCTCAACTTCCTCACTCTTTTTTGCCACTTGTGCCAGCTTTTTTTGAAACATGTCGCAGGGCATCAAATTCCAAATGAGCTAATATTTGCAAACAATAAAGTTGACCAGTTCCAACGTTAAATATCTCGTCTTTTTCACTGCGGCGTTCACGTGGACACGCCCCACCTTTTCTGTCCTAACAGTGCGTCTCCTTCGCTTACCTGTCAAAACTTCCAATTTTTGACTGGGAAATCCAGTTTTTGTCCTTCTTTCCCAGGGTTTTCCCCGACCTTTTGTTTATTTTCGCTACCGCAGCGATGGAGTCGCTCGACGAGCCTCCGTCCGCAACGCTCGGAGCGTGGACTCATTAAAGGAGCGCCACGAGTTTCATGTTCCGTCACGCAACCAATAACAAAGATGGATGGACAACCAAGACGACTAAAAAAAAAGATATCTGCCAAAAATCCAAACTTTGTGTAAATATCTTGATACGTTGGATCAGGGGATCACCAACCTTTTTGAAACCAAGAGCTCCTTCTTGGGTAGTGATTAATGCGAAGGGCTACCAGTTTGATACACACTTCAATAAATTGCCAGAAAAAGCCAATTTGCTCAATTTACCTTTAACTCTATGTTATTATTAATAATTAATAATATTTACACTTAATTGAACGGTTTAAAAGAGGAGAAAACACAAAAGAAATGACAATTAAATTTTGAAACATAGTTTATCTTCAATTTCGAGTCTTTAAAATTCAAAATTCAACCGAAAAAAAGAAGAGAAAAACTGGCTAATTTGAATCTTTTTGAAAAAAATTTAAAAAAGAATTTATGGAACATCATTAGTAATTTTTCCTGATTAAGATTAATTTTAGAATTTTGATGACATGTTTAATAGGTTAAAATCCAATCTGCACTTTGTTAGAATATATAACAAATTGGACCAAGCTATATTTCTAACAAAGAAAAATCATTATTTCTTCTAGATTTTCCACAACAAAAATTTTAAAATAAATTCAAAAGACTTTGAAATAACATTTAAATTTGATTCTACAGATTTTCTAGATTTGCCAGAATAATTTTTTTATTATTATTAATTTATTTATTATTCTTTACAATAAAAAAAATTAATTTACTTGAACATTGATTTAAATTGTCAGGAAAGAAGAGGAAGGAAATTAAAAGGTAAATAGGTATGCGTTTAAAAATCCTAAAATCATTTTTAAGGTTGTATTTTTTTCTCTAAAATTGTCTTTCTGAAAGTTATAAGAAGCAAAGTAAAAAAAAATAATGAATTTATTTAAACAAGTGAAGACCAAGTCTTTAAAATATTTTCTTGGATTTTCAAATTCTATTTGAGTTTTGTCTCTCTTAGAATTAAAAATGTCGGGCAAAGCGAGACCAGCTTGCTAGTAAATAAATATAATTTAAAAAATAGAGTCAGCTCACTGGTAAGTGCTGCTATTTGAGCTATTTTTAGAACAGGCCGGCGGGCTACTCATCTGGTCCTTACGGGCTACCTGGTGCCCGCGGGCACCGCGTTGGTGACCCCTGTGTTGGATAGTTCTTATATAGGAATACAAACTCATATTTTCTCTAAGTCTTTGATGAGCATTCCTCAACTCTCTGTCTTTTTTGCCACTTGTGCCAGCTTTTTTGAAACACGTCGCAGGGCATCAAATTCCAAATGAGCTAACATTTGCAAAAAATACCAAAGTTTCTCAGTGTGAACATGAAATATCTTGTCTTTGCAGTCTATTCAATTGAATATAAGTTGAAAAGGATTTGTTGTACTCTCTTTTTATTTACCATTTACACAACGTTTTGAATTTGCATGAATATTGTTTGAAATGTTTCTTTCCCTCCACATAGAGCAAACAACAGGACGGTGCAGACAGCGAGGCAGAAAGAGTGACCAGGAGAGCTCCATGGTGAGTGTTGAAACTCTTTCGAATGGCTTCTGTGCACCACACCGGTGTTGTGGAAGCTTGCTAGACACTGTACCATAACCAGGGTTGTTGTTGTTGTTGTTGTTGTTTGTTGTCGTCGTCGACGACGGCGGGTTCCAGGAATGCGGCCGGCAAGAACATGGCACGCCCCCCGCTTAAGCGCTTTGTTAGCTCTGCGGCCTGGGTTGACACCGAGGAGCCCTCTGGCGGGATGAAGGGGTAAGAAATGGCAGGCAGAAGTGGGCTGCTATTGAAAAGATGGCTGCATCATTATTTGGCAAAGTGGACTTTATAGTGAATATGTCCCCAGAACATGCTTGGGGGTTGGTTTTTTTCCACTTCTTGCACAGTGATGTAGCAGGCTTTGCTACACGTCTAAAACTAGAGCTTGCAGCTCTCTTATTTGTCATTCAGCTACAGACTGTATCATTTTGTTTAGTTGTTTACCACATATACAGTGGTGGTCATAAGTGTACATACACTTGTAAAGAACATCATGTCATGGCTGTCTGGAGTTTACAATCATTTCTACAACTCTTATTTATTGTGATTGGAGCACATACTTGTTGCTCACAAAAAACATTCATGAAGTTTGCTTCTTTTATAAATTTATTATGGTTCTACTGAAAATGTGGTGGTCAAAAGTATACATACAGCAATGTTAATATTTGCTTCCTTGGCAAGTTGACCTGCAATAAGGCGCTTTTGGTAGCCATCCACAAGCTTCTGCTTGACCACTTGACCACTAAATTGCTGCAGTTCAGCTAAATGTGTTGCTTTTCTGACATGGACTTGTTTCTTCAGCATTGTCCACACCTTTAAGTCATGACTTTGGGAAGGCCATTCTAAAACCTTCATTCTAGCCTGATTTAGCCATTCCTTTACCACTTTTGGTCACACTCCATTTCTAGTTTATTTATAGTATTATTGTTGATTATTATATATATTGTAATATATATAATAAAATACATAAAGCTATACTGCCCCCTTGAGTCTGTGCCGTCAACTCCCCCCTGCAATACATAACAGCTTTACCACTTTTGAGGTGGGTTTGGAGTCATTGTCCTGTTGGAACACCCAACAAGACCCAACCTCCGGGCTGATGACTTTAGCTTGTCCTGAACAATTTGGAGCTAATCCTCCTTTTTCATTGTCCCATTTAAAGCAGCAGTTCCATTGGCAGCAAAACAGGCCCAGAGCATAATACTACCACCACCATGCTTGACCGTAGGCATGGTGTTCCTGGGATTTCTCCTCCAAACATATTGCTGGGTATTGTGGCCAAACAGCTCCATTTTTGTTTCATCTGACCACAGAACTTTCCTCCAGAAGGTCTTATCTTTGTCCATGTGATCAGCAGCAAAGTTTAGAGGAGCCTTAAGGTGTGGCTTCTGGAGCCTCTCAGTCCATGGCCATGCTTGACTGTGGACACTGACACCTGTGTTCCAGCAGCTTCCAATTCCTTGCAGACCTGCTTTTTGTTGGTTCTCAGTTGACTCTTGATCATCCTGACCAATTTTCTCTCAGCAGCAGGTGATAGCTTGCGTTTTCTTCCTGATTGTGGCAGTGACAAAACTGTGCCATGCACTTTATACTTGCCAACAATTGTCTGCACAGTTGCTCTTGGGACCTTAAGCTGCTTTGAAATGGCTCCAAGTGACTTTCCTGACTTGTTCAAGAATTTGGAGGTAATCCTCCTTGTTCGTTGTCCCATTTAAAGCAGCAGTTCCATTGGCAGCAAAACAGGCTGTGAGGTTGAAACACCGATGACATCTGTTAGACGAGACAAGAAGCAAAGGAATCAAACAGAGAGCGCGTCCCTCGTACAGCGTCGCCCCACGCTCTGAGGAGGGAGCTCCACGCCTCCTCATTTTTTGGGGCATTTTTCCGATTACATGGTTGCAGCTGTTTCTAAGGGGAGGGGGTCATAAACAGCTGCCGCACTCGGTCATAAAACAGTTTAAAGAAAAGTTGCCTGGAGCGGTGTCGGGTCCTGCTGCCTCTCTGCTTTGTAGACCTCGGGTCACGACAAGGTCTTCCTGTGGCTGTTCAATAGATCAAAGAAACCGACACCTCCACGTCGCATCCCACAAAAAAATAAGAGTTGTAGAAATGATTGGAAGCTCGAGACAGCCATGACATGATGTTCTTTACAAGTGTATGTACACTTTTGACATACATTTTGACTATTATTTCAAAGCCCCCGCGCTGAAGTGACTAGTGGTGTACTGCACAGCAAGTGACCTGGAAGGCTCCGCCCCCTCACGAAAATGCGGTGCCCCGCTTTTTGTCTGCGGGCGTGACACAAAATGAATGAATGAAGCCTTTGTGCACGGGAGTCGTGTTCGGTTCAATCTTAAATATTGTGAGAGTCCAGTCCATAGTGGATCTAACATGATAGTGTGAGAGTCCAGTCCATAGTGGATCTAACATAATAGTGAGAGTCCAGTCCATAGTGGATCTAACATAATAGTGTGAGAGTCCAGTCCATAGTGGATCTAACATAATAGTGAGAGTCCAGTCCATAGTGGATCTAACATAATATTGTGAGAGTCCAGTCCATAGTGGATCTAACATAATAGTGTGAGAGTCCAGTCCATAGTGGATCTAACATAATAGTGTGAGAGTCCAGTCCATAGTGGATCTAACATAATAGTGTGAGAGTCCAGTCCATAGTGGATCTAACATAATAGTGAGAGTCCAGTCCATAGTGGATCTAACATAATAGTGTGAGAGTCCAGTCCATAGTGGATCTAACATAATAGTGTGAGAGTCCAGTCCATAGTGGATCTAACATAATAGTGTGAGAGTCCAGTCCATAGTGGATCTAACATAATAGTGTGAGAGTCCAGTCCATAGTGGATCTAACATAATAGTGTGAGAGTCCAGTCCATAGTGGATCTAACATAATAGTGTGAGAGTCCAGTCCATAGTGGATCTAACATAATAGTGAGAGTCCAGCCCATAGTGGATCTAACATAATAGTGTGAGAGTCCAGTCCATAGTGGATCTAACATAATAGTGAGAGTCCAGCCCATAGTGGATCTAACATAATAGTGTGAGAGTCCAGTCCATAGTGGATCTAACATAATAGTGTGAGTCCAGTCCATAGTGGATCTAACATAATAGTGAGAGTCCAGTCCATAGTGGATCTAACATAATAGTGTGAGAGTCCAGTCCATAGTGGATCTAACACAATAGTGAGAGTACAGTCCTTGGTGGATCTAACATAATAGTGAGAGTCCAGTCCATAGTGGATCTAACATAATAGTGAGAGTCCAGTCCATAGTGGATCTAACATAATAGTGAGAGTCCAGTCCATAGTGGATCTAACATAATAGTGAGAGTCCAGTCCATAGTGGATCTAACATAATAGTGAGAGTCCAGTCCATAGTGGATCTAACATAATAGTGTGAGAGTCCAGTCCATAGTGGATCTAACATAATAGTGAGAGTCCAGTCCATAGTGGATCTAACATAATAGTGTGAGAGTACAGTCCTTGGTGGATCTAACATAATAGTGTGAGAGTACAGTCCTTGGTGGATCTAACATAATAGTGTGAGAGTCTAGTCCATAGTGGATCTAACATAATAGTGTGAGAGTCCAGTCCTTGGTGGATCTAACATAATAGTGTGAGAGTCCAGTCCATAGTGGATCTAACATAATAGTGAGAGTACAGTCCTTGGTGGATCTAACATAATAGTGTGAGAGTCCAGTCCATAGTGGATCTAACATAATAGTGTGAGAGTCTAGTCCATAGTGGATCTAACATAATAGTGAGAGAGTCCAGTCCATAGTGGATCTAACATAATAGTGAGAGAGTCCAGTCCATAGTGGATCTAACATAATAGTGTGAGAGTCCAGTCCATAGTGGATCTAGTTAATGATTCGATCTTAATATTTACAAATGTACGTGGAAAGTCCTTTTAAAAGTGTCTAAGTGCCAGCATCGAGGCTCCATCTTCCACTGTGGGACCCAAATTGTTGAAAAACCAGATTGAATTTGTGTCTTTTAAATAAATAAGAAATGTCTATAAAAGTTAGCGATGCAGCCATCTTGCATGCAGTCAGGCGTGTCCACAAGTTCCCTCCCGCATGTTGTAGGAAAAGATTGAAGTGTAGAAGGTTTGTGGTCGTCATGCAAACAAGACGCGGCCCAGCTTTTTTTTGTCCAGCGATGTGCCGACTGAGCGTGTCACTTGTGTGTCCATGTCCGACTCCCCCTCCCCTTCCCCCCCACCCCCCGCGGGGCCCACAGGACGGGGCGCCACACCTCGGACCCCCAGTGTGGCGAGGAGCCGGAGGAGCCGGTGGCGGAGAAGAGGAGGTCCAGCCTCAGCGAGCTGGGCAGCAGACTGACCTCCTTCATTCTGCCGCTCAAGACGTTAGTGCCTCTAAATACGCCGCCAGAGTGAGACGTCGCTGCGTTCAAACGCTCTTTGGCTTGTGTGACATTCGTGTCTTCTTCTAACCACTTTTTTTTTCCCCCTCCCTTTCGACAATAATCTTTTGTAAATGTTCTTTTCCTTCCACGTGGTTCAGGAGTGAGGAGGAACTCTTTGTCATGCTGTAAGTGTGCGGGGGAGGGGCCTATGCGTGTGCGGGGGAGGGGCCTATGCATGTGCGGGGGAGGGGCCTATGCATGCGCCATCCTCTGCTTGTCCGTCCGGTGTCTTCCACACTAAGCCGGATAACTTTATTCAGGATATATCCCACCTAACTGATCCCTGTCCACACAAACGCCATCATCATGTAATACTCCATGCCAGTAGGTGGCAGCAGGTAGTTCATTGCTTTGTAGAAGTCGAAACGCGTCGAGGATGGTTTGTCGTGATCCCAGTATGCAGAGCGGCGTGCAGGTAGAAAGGTATGCAATGCTTCAACCAAAAATGAACTAAAGGCATGTCCTGCTAGGAAAAGGCAATGAAGTAAAATGAAAAATGAAAGTAAAACTGAACTGGCTACCAAGTAAACAAAAACAGAATGCTGGACGACAGCAAAGACTTACAGTGTGTGGAGTAGAGATGGCGTCCACAACGTACATCCATACATGACATGACAATCAACAATGTCCCCGCAAAGAAGGATGGCGTCCGCACAACTGAAATAGTCTTGATTGCTAAAAACAAACCTGATCTAACATAATAGTGAGAGTCCAGTCCATAGTGGATCTAACATAATAGTGTGAGAGTCCAGTCCATAGTGGATCTAACATAATAGTGTGAGAGTCCAGTCCATAGTGGATCTAACATAATAGTGTGAGTCCAGTCCGTAGTGGATCTAACATAATAGTGAGAGTCCAGTCCATAGGGGATCTAACATAATAGTGTGAGAGTCCAGTCCATAGTGGATCTAACATAATAGTGTGAGAGTCCAGTCCATAGGGGATCTAGTTAATAGTGTGAGTGTCCAGTCCATAGTGGATCTCACATAATAGTGTGAGAGTCCAGTCCATAGTGGATTTAACATAATAGTGTGAAAGTCCAGTCCATAGTGGATCTAGTTAATAGTGTGAGAGTCCAGTCCATAGTGGATCTAATATAATAGTGTGAGAGTCCAGTCCATAGTGGATCTAACATAATAGTGAGAGTCCAGTCCATAGTGGATCTAACATAATAGTGTGAGAGTCCAGTCCATAGTGGATCTAACATAATAGTGTGAGAGTCCAGTCCATAGTGGATCTAACATAATAGTGTGAGAGTCCAGTCCATAGTGGATCTAACATAATAGTGTGAGAGTCCAGTCCATAGGGGATCTAGTTAATAGTGTGAGAGTCCAGTCCATAGTGGATCTCACTTAATAGTGTGAGAGTCCAGTCCATAGTGGATTTAACATAATAGTGTGAAAGTCCAGTCCATAGTGGATCTAGTTAATAGTGTGAGAGTCCAGTCCATAGTGGATCTAACATAATAGTGTGAGAGTCCAGTCCATAGTGGATCTAACATAATAGTGTGAGAGTCCAGTCCATAGTTGATCTAACATAATAGTGTGAGAGTCCAGTCCATAGTGGATCTAACATAATAGTGTGAGAGTCCAGTCCATAGTGGATCTAACATAATAGTGAGAGTCCAGTCCATAGTGGATCTAACATAATAGTGTGAGAGTCCAGTCCATAGTGGATCTAACATAATAGTGAGAGTCCAGTCCAAAGTGGATCTAACATAATAGTGTGAGAGTCCAGTCCATAGTGGATCTAATAGTGTGAGAGTCCAGTCCATAGTGGATCTAACATAATAGTGTGAGAGTCCAGTCCATAGTGGATTTAACATAATAGTGAGAGTCCAGTCCATAGTGGATCTAGTTAATAGTGTGAGAGTCCAGTCCATAGTGGATCTAGTTAATAGTGTGAGAGTCCAGTCCATAGTGGATCTAACATAATAGTGTGAGAGTCCAGTCCATAGGGGATCTAGTTAATAGTGTGAGAGTCCAGTCCATAGTGGATCTCACATAATAGTGTGAGAGTCCAGTCCATAGTGGATTTAACATAATAGTGTGAAAGTCCAGTCCATAGTGGATCTAGTTAATAGTGTGAGAGTCCATTCCATAGAGGATCTAATATAATAGTGTGAGAGTCCAGTCCATAGTGGATCTAACATAATAGTGAGAGTCCAGTCCATAGTGGATCCAACATAATAGTGTGAGAGTCCAGTCCATAGTGGATCTAACATAATAGTGTGAGAGTCCAGTCCATAGTGGATCTAACATAATAGTGTGAGAGTCCAGTCCATAGTGGATCTAACATAATAGTGTGAGAGTCCAGTCCATAGTGGATCTAACATAATAGTGTGAGAGTCCAGTCCATAGTGGATCTAACATAATAGTGAGTGAGTCCAGTCCATAGTGGATCTAACATAATAGTGTGAGAGTCCAGTCCATAGTGGATCTAACATAATAGTGTGAGAGTCCAGTCCATAGTGGATCTAACATAATAGTGAGATTACAGTCCATAGTGGATCTAACATAATAGTGTGAGAGTCCAGTCCATAGTGGATCTAACATAATAGTGAGAGTCCAGTCCATAGTGGATCTAACATAATAGTGTGAGAGTCCAGTCCATAGTGGATTTAACATAATAGTGTGAGAATCCAGTCCATAGTGGATCTAACATAATAGTGAGAGTCCAGTCCATAGTGGATCTAACATAATAGTGTGAGAGTCCAGTCCATAGTGGATCTAATAGTGTGAGAGTCCAGTCCATAGTGGATCTAACATAATAGTGTGCGAGTCCAGTCCATAGTGGATTTAACATAATAGTGAGAGTCCAGTCCATAGTGGATCTAGTTAATAGTGTGAGAGTCCAGTCCATAGTGGATCTAACATAATAGTGTGAGACTCCAGTCCATAGTGGATCTAACATAATAGTGAGAGTCCAGTCCATAGTGGATCTAACATAATAGTGTGAGAGTCCAGTCCATAGTGGATCTAACATAATAGTGTGAGAGTCCAGTCCATAGTGGAACTAGTTAATAGTGTGAGAGTCCAGTCCATAGTGGATCTAACATAATAGTGTGAGAGTCCAGTCCATAGTGGATCTAACATAATAGTGTGAGAGTCCAGTCCATAGTGGATCTAACATAATAGTGTGAGAGTCCAGTCCATAGTGGATCCAATAGTGTGAGAGTCCAGTCCATAGTGGATCTAACATAATAGTGAGAGTCCAGTCCATAGTGGATCTAACATAATAGTGTGAGAGTCCAGTCCATAGTGGATCTAACATAATAGTGTGAGAGTCCAGTCCATAGTGGATCTAACATAATAGTGTGAGAGTCCAGTCCATAGTGGATCTAACATAATAGTGAGAGTCTAGTCCATAGTGGATCTAACATAATAGTGTGAGAGTCCAGTCCATAGTGGATCTAGTTAATAGTGTGAGAGTCCAGTCCATAGTGGATCTAACATAATAGTGTGAGAGTCCAGTCCATAGTGGATCTAGTTAATAGTGTGAGAGTCCAGTCCATAGTGGATCTAACATAATAGTGTGAGAGTCCAGTCCATAGTGGATCTAGTTAATAGTGTGAGAGTCCAGTCCATAGTGGATCTAACATAATAGTGAGAGCCCAGTCCATAGTGGATCTAGTTAATAGTGTGAGAGTCCAGTCCATAGTGGATCTAACATAATAGTGAGAGTCCAGTCCATAGTGGATCTAGTTAATAGTGTGAGAGTCCAGTCCATAGTGGATCTAACATAATAGTGTGAGAGTCCAGTCCATAGTGGATCTAATAGTGTGAGAGTCCAGTCCATAGTGGATCTAACATAATAGTGAGAGTCCAGTCCATAGTGGATCTAACATAATAGTGTGAGAGTCCAGTCCATAGTGGATCTAACATAATAGTGTGAGAGTCCAGTCCATAGTGGATCTAACATAATAGTGTGAGAGTCCAGTCCATAGTGGATCTAACATAATAGTGAGAGTCTAGTCCATAGTGGATCTAACATAATAGTGTGAGAGTCCAGTCCATAGTGGATCTAGTTAATAGTGTGAGAGTCCAGTCCATAGTGGATCTAACATAATAGTGTGAGAGTCCAGTCCATAGTGGATCTAGTTAATAGTGTGAGAGTCCAGTCCATAGTGGATCTAACATAATAGTCTGAGAGTCCAGTCCATAGTGGATCTAATAGTGTGAGAGTCCAGTCCATAGTGGATCTAACATAATAGTGAGAGTCCAGTCCATAGTGGATCTAACATAATAGTGTGAGAGTCCAGTCCATAGTGGATCTAACATAATAGTGTGAGAGTCCAGTCCATAGTGGATCTAACATAATAGTGTGAGAGTCCAGTCCATAGTGGATCTAACATAATAGTGAGAGTCTAGTCCATAGTGGATCTAACATAATAGTGTGAGAGTCCAGTCCATAGTGGATCTAGTTAATAGTGTGAGAGTCCAGTCCATAGTGGATCTAACATAATAGTGTGAGAGTCCAGTCCATAGTGGATCTAGTTAATAGTGTGAGAGTCCAGTCCATAGTGGATCTAACATAATAGTGTGAGAGTCCAGTCCATAGTGGATCTAGTTAATAGTGTGAGAGTCCAGTCCATAGTGGATCTAACATAATAGTGAGAGCCCAGTCCATAGTGGATCTAGTTAATAGTGTGAGAGTCCAGTCCATAGTGGATCTAACATAATAGTGAGAGTCCAGTCCATAGTGGATCTAGTTAATAGTGTGAGAGTCCAGTCCATAGTGGGACCAGCAGGAGACCATCCCGAGCGGAGACAGGTCAGCAGCACAGAGATGTCACCAACTGATGCACAGATGAGTGGTCCACCCTGGTTACGACTTTGGACAGCTAGCGGTTCATCTGTGGGGACTGAATCTGTGCCCACCCCCTCCACGAAGGAGGGGGGCAGAGCAGAAAAGAAACGGCAGATCAACTGGTCTAAAAGGGGGGTCACTAAACGATGGTTTAGTGTGTCTGACTGTGGGTTTAAGGAGTTATCCGGCTTAATGTAGACAAGTCCTAATGACATCTGCTGCAACCTCTCCTGGCCTGCATTCCATCCTCATGCCAGCCTCCACCATGTTCTCATTTTTTGGATGTCTTTGCTTGACTTGCAGTCCCAGCTCCTCCTCCAGCCCGGCGTCTTCAGACCCAGCCATATGCCCGTCTCTGCCCCAGTCCTTGACTTCCTCCCGGGTGGCGACGGCGGCCCGGGGCAGCCGGGGGCTCTGGCTATGGTTGGCCATGGTTCTGGTTCTCGCAGGTCAGTGATGCTTGCCCATCAGTCACCATCCTTATGTAAGACCACGCCTATGGACCGGAGATTGTTGAAGGAAGTTTACATGTTCCAGCAGAAGGGGGCGATGTTGGCGCCACAGCAGTATTGCGGTCTTTCCGACAGATTGGAGTTTTCAATTTTCCGCCCCAAGGTGTTGATAACAAAGTCTAGTCGGGGTCAGACCCCAACCGAAAAGCCTCCTATCAGTTTGGAAGGACATCTGATCAGTTAACCAAAACCAGGCACTGACTGATCCAGCACTTTAGGAGGTCCTCATCTTTTGTACCAATTCTGATCAAGATTTGAGTTTCTGGACCCAAGTCATGTTAAAAGTTTGGTGGCGAGCCATCAGATTGAAGTTGGACGCCATGCCACGCCCACTTCCTATGGCGTGGGCAGAATTCCTTCGCAGTTTTTAGTCGCCCATCACTCTAGTACATACTTGCCAACCCTCCCGTTTTTAGCGGGAGACTCCCGGTATTCAGCGCCTCTCCCGACAAACTCCCGGTATTCAGCCGGAGCTGGAGGCCACGCCCCCTCCAGCTCAATGCGGACCTGAGTGGGGACAGCCGTTCTCACGTCCGCTTTCCCACAATATGAACAGCTTGCCTGCCCAATGACGTCATAACATCTACGGCTTTTAGAGAGTAGAGTGCACAACAAGGAGAGAGAGTTCCTGGTTTCTTATGTGGGTTTATTGTTAGGCAGTTTCATTAACGTCCTCCCAGCGCGGTAACAACACACAACAACAGCAGTCACGTTTAGTCTACCGTAAAGCAGTTCGTCTGCCGTAAACAGCAATGTTGTGACACTCTTAAACAGGACAATACTGCCATCTACTGGATAGCCTGCAGAACACTGAAATTCAAATATTTTATTTATATGTATAATAAAATGTAAAAAAAATATATATATATACATATATATATATACCTAGAATTCACTGAAAGTCAAGTATTTCATATATATATATATATGAAATACTTGGTGAATTCTAGCTGTAAATATACTCTCCTCTTAACCACGCCCTTAGCCACGCCCCCGCCCCAAACACGCCCCCCCACCTCCCGATATCTGAGGTCTCAAGGTTGGCAAGTATGGTCTAGTATCTGTCATTTGGTCCAAATCCCTAGGAGTTCCTTCAAGAACGACACCTGGTTTTGGCCTAAAAAATGGCCGACGGAAACTAAGATGGCCGTCTTCCTGGTTGTTTTCAAATATGGGCTCTCGAGGCGTTTACATCCTGTCATGACTTCAGTGACGATATGTGTGCTAAACAGATGCAGTTTTAGTCCAACACTAAGCATCAAGTTGCAGTATTGCTAAGTGCTAAACAAGATGTACAATCACTTAGTCTACGATGTCTGCTCTCACTGGGATAAAGACTGATGGGATGTTTATATCTTCCCGTTTAGATGAAGTAATCATGATCCTCACAAAGGGTTAAAAAAAAGCGCCACAAAAAAAGTGTCTTTTTGCGTCGTTCTCGCCACCTCCAGGTCTAAGTTGGATGTCAAAGTTGACCAACTTGTGGGTTTATGTCCACAGCCTTCTATTATCCAGGTGAGACACATGATTTATCATAAACAATCAACTTTCACCAACTCCGAGGCCATGCAGCAGCTCAGTATGTCTGCGTTAGCGCTTATAATAACAACAATGCTAACACTTGTTAATATTCAGGTCAGGAGATGTAAATAAAGTGTTGTTCTTGTGTGGCTTTTATGGGCACAATAGTATATTCCTATTAGCCACCTCTTACTTGCCGTATTTTGTGAGTTAGAATGCATAAAAAAAGAAAAGCGTGTTCTTGTCTTACATGAGGATTGTGACTGATTAATAATAATAATAAAATAAAGTGCAGTTGTTGTTGAGTGGCCATGATTGTGTGGTCCTGACTAGGTCTGGTGGCGCTGTTGGCCAGCCTGGTGATGCAGCCCGCGGTGGACGCGGCCCCTGTGGGCACCGGGGACTCCTGGATGACCATCCAGCAGCTTCTGTGGCCTTACGCCGGCCTGCGGCACAACGGCCAGCCCCCAGTCTAGTCCCTCCTGTGGACCGGGTGCTGCGAGCCTGGGGGGGCGTGGCTAACGCAAATGGGAGGTTCTTGTTGTCACGAACTAGTTGCCCAACTAGTTTGTGTGCACGGCAAGCAGCTGAGGACATTTTGTTAGTTGCCCAACATCCTTCACATTATCATGCAGTCGTCAATCAGTATTTCTTGTCCGTCAAACTCCAAATTTAGACTTTTATTTTGGCGCCACACAACGGCTTTTTAAACCCGAGTCCTTTTTATATCACTTTTTAAGCTAATAATAAAATATTTTAAAAGAGTGTTTAATGTATATTTATGACTTTTGGAGTGGGTGACATGTACATTTAGATTTTAACCACCAAAGGTTGTGTTTTGCTGTGATGGTCACACTTTTGTAATATTTCCAAGAAGATGATTTGCATTAATAAACGAGCCAATTCTGCAATTGTTGGTGTTTTGGTTTAATTTAGCAAAACATGAAGGGTCGGGTGGCACAGAGCAGACTCTGCACAGTGTCCACAAAGAGGAAGTGGCACTCCCGGGCGTGACCTATGCCCTCAGGACTCATGTTGTCCTGCAGCATGTGGATGAAGGTGGAGTGGAACTCACTGTCGGGCTGATGGTCGGCGCAGAACGCCTCGCTCGTCTCCGTTATCTCCAGCTTCTGGAATCTGTGAGCCCCCAGCAGGTAGAGACTCCACTGGTCGTCAGGGACCGGGTCTGGACCCTGGTGCTCGCACGCCTGAAAGTGAGGTGTGTGTGTGTGTGTGTAAATGTCAGCGTCGCTCACTGTGTTCACAGCACAAACATGGCTGATGACGTCTCATTAAAAGCCTTATCATGCCATGCTGGACACTGTTTGAAAAAAAAAAAAGGTGTTCCCTATTTTTTTTAATTAAATGTTATGTATCTATATACCTACATATAATGTATATATGTATGTATATATATATATATATATGTATATATATATACACATATAGTGTGCACACATATAGTGTGTGTGTGTATGTATATATATATATATATATATATATATATATATATTAGGGATGTCCGATAATGGCTTTTTGCCGATATCCGATATGCCGATATTGTCCAACTCTTTAATTACCGATACAGATATCAACCGATATATACAGTCGTGGAATTAACACATTATTATGCCTAATTTGGACAACCAGGTATGGTGAAGATAAGGTACTTTTTTAAAAAAATGAATCAAATAAAATAAGATAAATAAATTAAAAACATTTTCTTGAATAAAAAAGAAAGTAAAACAATATAAAAACAGTTACATAGAAACTAGTAATTAATGAAAATGAGTAAAATTAACTGTTAAAGGTTAGTATTATTAGTGGACCAGCAGCACGCACAATCATGTGTGCTTACGGACTGTATCCCTTGCAGACTATTGATATATATTGATATATAATGTAGGAACCAGAATATTAATAACAGAAAGAAACAACCCTTTTGTGTGAATGGGGAGGGAGGTTTTTTGGGTTGGTGCACTAATTGTAAGTATCTTGTGTTTTTTATGTGGATTTAATAAAAATAAATAAAATTTTAAAAAACGATACTGATAATAAAAAAACGATACCGATAATTTCCGATATTACATTTTAACGTATTTATCGGCCGATAATATCGGCAGACCGATATTATCGGACATCTCTAATATATATATATATATATATATATATATATATATATATATATATATATATATATATATATATATATATATATATATATATATATATATATATATATATATATATATATATATATATATACACACACACACACACATAGTGTGTCTATATATTTATACATATATAGTGTGTGTGTGTATATATATATATATATATATATATATATATATATATATATATATATATATATATATATATATATAGACACACAGTGTGTCTATATATACACATATATATATATATATATATACACAGTGTGTGTATATATATACACACATAGTGTGTGTGTGTATATATATATATATATATATATATATATATATATATATATATATATATATATATATATATATATATATATATATATATATATATACATACACACACATATAGTGTGTGTATGTATATATATAATCAGGATATCACCACATGGCCTCAGGAACACTTCAGAAACCCACTGTCAGTAACTACAGTTGGTCGCTGCATCTGTAAGTGCAAGTTAAAACTCTCCTATGCAAGGCGAAAACCGTTTATCAACAACACCCAGAAACGCCGTCGGCTTCGCTGGGCCTGAGCTCATCTAAGATGGACTGATACAAAGTGGAAAAGTGTTCTGTGGTCTGACGAGTCCACATTTCAAATTGTTTTTGGAAACTGTGGACGTCGTGTCTTCCGGACCAAAGAGGAAAATTAACCATCCGGATTGTTCTAGGCGCAAAGTGTAAAAGGCAGCATGTGTGATGGTATGGGGGTGTATTAGTGGCCAAGACATGGGTAACTTACACATCTGTGAAGGTGCCATTAATGCTGAAAGGTACATACAGCTTTTGGAGCAACATATGTTGTTATCATGGACGCCCCTGCTTATTTCAGCAAGACAATGCCAAGCCACGTGTTACATCAACGTGGCTTCATAGTAAAAGAGTGCGGGTACTAGACTGGCCTGCTTGTAGTCCAGACCTGTCTCCCATTGAAAATATGAAGCCTAAAATAGCACAAGGGAGACCCCCGGACTGTTGAACAACTTAAGCTGTACATCAAGCAAGAATGGGAAAGAATTCCACGTCAAAAATGTGTCTCCTTGGTTCCCAAACCTTTACTGAGTGTTGTTAAAAGGAAAGGCCATGTAACACAGCGGTGAACATGCCCTTTCCCAACTACTTTGGCACGTGTTGCAGCCATGAAATTCTAAGTTAATTATTATTTGCAGAAAAAAAATTAAGTTTATGAGTTTGAACATCAAATATGTTGTCTTTGTAGTGCATTCAACTGAATATGGCTTGAAAAGGATTTGATAATCATTGTATTCCGTTTATATTTACATCTAACACCATTTCCCAACTCATATGGAAACGGGGTTTGTATATGTGTGTGTGTATATATATATATATATATATATATATATATATATATATATATATATATATATATATATATATATATATATATATATATATATATATATATATATATATACATATATATATATATATATATATATATATATATATATATATATATATATATATACATACACACACAAATGTGTACATGCATAAATATACATATATTCCAAAATATAAAAATTTAAAAAAAACACGTAAGAAGTGTTACCTTTTTTTTTTGTAATTCAATTTCAATGATTTTTTCCTATAAAAAGATGTTTAGGAAGACAGGAGAGAAGTGTTGAACGCACCTTCATGATGACGTGCTGGCCGCCACACTGGGAGTTCCACTTGCTCCAGGAGAAGGTGCAGACGGAGGCAAATAGTGACATCTGTTCATAGGCTGTGTTCTCTGCCAGACGCTCCTGAGGCACAAATACAATACGTATATATTTCACCTGCATGGTGAAGTTGCCCCCTTACTGCAAATATTTGACAAGTCTTTTTTATGTTAACGTTTTATTAGTCATAACCAGCCCCATAACAAAAAACTATAACAGACCAAAAATGTTTGTAGTACAAACCAACTGGGACAAGTTTGGGGATATTTTGACAAAGGTGGGAGCTGACGAGAGGGAAGTCTGGGCAAAGATAAGACCTTCTGGAGGAAAGTTCTGTGGTCAGATGAAACGAAAATGGAGCTGTTTGGCCACAATACCCAGCAATATGTTTGGAGGAGAAAAGGGGAGGCCTTTAATCCCAGGAACACCATGCCTACCGTCAAGCATGGTGGTGGTAGTATTATGCTCTGGGCCTGTTTTGCTGCCAATGGAACTGCTGCTTTAAATGGGACACTGAAAAAGGAGGATTAGCTCCAAATTGTTCAGGACAAGCTAAAATCATCAGCAAGGAGGTTGGCTCTTGTTGGGTGTTCCAACAGGACAATGACCCCAAACACACCTCAAAAGTGGTAAAGGAATGGCTAAATCAGGCTAGAATGAAGGTTTTAGAACGGCCTTCCCAAAGTCCTGACTTAAAGGTGTGGACAATGCTGAAGAAACAAGTCCGTGTCGGAAAAGCAACACATTTAGCTGAACTGCAGCAATTTAGTGGTCAAGTGGTCAAGCAGAAGCTTGTGGATGGCTACCAAAAGCGCCTTATTGCAGGTCAACTTGCCAAGGGACATGTAAGCAAATATTAACATTGCTGTATGTATACTTTTGACCACCACATTTTCAGTAGAGCCATAATAAATTCATAAAAGAAGCAAACTTCATGAATGTTTTTTGTGACCAACAAGTATGTGCTCCAATCACTACATCACAAAAATATAAGAAATGATTGTAAAGTCAAGACAGCCATGACATGATGTTCTTTACAAGTGTATGTACACTTTTGACCACCACTGTATATGTATTATTTCATAATTAAATATTATTGTTCTGTGAAATACTAAATATATTTGTGGCACCCTTTAAAGGCCTGTATATATTATTTTATGTATTAATAATAGTAACAATTTTGACCACCACTGTATATACACACACATACATATATACACACACACACACACATACATATACTGTATATACACACACATATACACATTTACATACATATATACACATACATACATACACATTATTATACTGTACATATATATATATTAGGGATGTCCGATAATATCGGCCTGCCGATATTATCGGCCGATAAATGCGTTAAAATGTAATATTGGAAATTATCAGTATCGGTTTTTTTTATTATCTGTATCGGTTTTTTTTTGTGGTTTTTTTTTGGGTTTTTTTATTTAATCAACATAAAAAACACAAGATACACTTACAATTAGTGCACCAACCCAAAAAACCTCCCTCCCCCCATTTCTTTCTGTTATCAATATTCTGGTTCCTACATTATATATCAATATATATCAATACAATCTGCAAGGGATACAGTCCGTAAGCACACATGATTGTGCGTGCTGCTGCTCCACTAATAGTACTAACCTTTAACAGTTAATTTTACTCATTCTCATTAATTACTCGTTTCTATGTAACTGTTTTTATATTGTTTTACTTTCTTTTTTATTCAAGAAAATGTTTTTAATTTAGTTATCTTATTTTATTATTATTTTTAAAAAGTACCTTATCTTCACCATACATGGTTGTCCAAATTAGGCATAATAATGTGTTAATTCCACGACTGTATATATCGGTTGATATCGGTATCGGTTGATATCGGTATCGGTAATTAAAGAGTTGGACAATATCGGAATATCGGATATCGGCAAAAAGCCATTATCGGACATCCCTAATATATATATACACATATATATATATACACATATATATATATATATATATATATATATATATATATATATATATATATATATATATATATATATATATATATATATATATATATATATATATATATATATATATATATATATATATATATATATATATATATATATAAATGACTGTTTTTTCAAACATTTTTATGACTGGTCACCGAGACCAAACTTAAGGAGAGTCTTAAAGGTAAAACTAATCTATAAATAGTATTGATTTTGAAAGTGAAAAATATGAAAATGGCCCCCGCATGTTTTCATTTTTCAGCGTACGGCCCTCAGTGGAAATTTGATTGATTGATTGAGACTTCCATTAGTAGATTGCACAGTACAGTACATATTCCGTACAATTGACCACTAAATGGTAACACCCCAATAAGTTTTTCACACTTGTTTAAGTCGGGGTCCACTTAAATTGATTCATGATACAGATATATACTATCAGATATATACTATCATTATAATACAGTCATCACACAAGATAATCATCAGAGTATATACATTTAATTATTTACATTATTTACAAAAAGTTTGGACACCCCTGATATATTGACATACCACCTAAATAATAAAAACCTCAACTGTAAATGTGTTTGTGTGTAGTATTTTGCAAGGCGTGGTGACGTAAATGATGGTATTTTGAGCGGTATTTATTGAAGTGGGACATCGCTGAAGGGCCAAGGTGGGACCGGGGACCATCTCCTCGTATAGAAACACGGCCAGGGCTACAACTACTTCGGCGTTATGGCGAGTAGATTTTTTTGCTGTTTGTATCTGCCACACGTGAGAAATAATGCATACCTTTCCCTGGTGGGAAAAAAGGTTGGAGACCCCTGCTTTAGATTTGGACAGCCTTAGAACTAAAGTTCTAAGTCTTTTTAACACTCTGTCTCCGTGGCAACCAAAGATGGACTCCGCATGAGGGTGCGCACACACTGTGGTGTCGGAGATGCCAACCTTGCAGCAGGAAGGCACAAACTTGTCGGTGTGCTCGTTCACAAAGACGTTGATCCCGGCCTGGACCATGGCCCGCTGCAGCTGGGGCGCACTCATCCAGCGGTCAAAGAGGTCCGCCAGGCCCACGTCTTGCTCCGACTGCAGCATGCACAGGTTCCCCTGGAGAGAACACATACTTATTTACTACAACCCACTCCGCCGTGTCTCGCCCACCGCGGTCCCACCTTGACGGTGATGCTGAGGTCCATGAGCGCCCCCTGGATGCTGAAGCGAGCCGAGTCCTGGCCCAGCGGCCGCAGCTCCCAGCTCCGGAAGGGAAAGTTGGCGTAGGTGCGCAGCATGAGCACAAAAGGGTAGAGGGAGTCCATCCTGAAGGAGAGCGTGCCTTCCTCCTGGTTGAGACAGAAGTCGCTGATGCCGTCTGTCCTCCAGTGCTTCTCTGAAGGAAACATGCTCCTCATTATTTGGACATGCTGGAGATTTTGTGCCATTAAAAAAACATATTTGCTCCAAATGACAAAAATGTCCCATAAAATGCCATTTTTGAGCCCTCGTGTATCTTAACATAAGCTCATGCAGTCTTTTATGACTTTATTAACAGGAAAATAATGTTGATGCCGTCATTGAACCTTCTTTGGATCTTAAAATGAAAATGTGTTACTATTATTAATACATAAAATAATATATACAGGCCTTTAAAGGGTGCCACAAATATATTTAGTATTTCACAGAACACTTACAATAATATTTAATTATGAAATAATACACAGTTTTTTTAGGGACCTGACATTTTTCATCATTCTGCCATTTAAAGGGTTAAAATCCTGCAAATATAATTAGTATTTTATAGACATATATATCAAGCTGAAGTAGTTTTAAAATATTGACTCATTTAAAGTGTGGGAAAAAATAGTAATAATAATAATAATAATAATATAGAATCATTTTCACTATTTTATGGAATGTTCCATTTTTCATCATACTGGCATTTAAAGGGTTAAAATCCCGCAAACATAATTAGTATTTGATTGACATTTAAAAAATAATAATATTAAATGTATAAAAATATAGAATATTTTACAAAAGTATTTTGTTAAAATCCCACAAATATTAATATTTGATACATATATATATATATTACGAAGTAATCTAAAAAAAATATATATTAGAAATAAGATTTTAAAAAATAAATGAATATAAATTACAAAATAAAAAAATACATAAAAGATATATTAATATAGAATATTTTACAGTAGTTTTTTAGGGACCTGACATTTTTCATCATTCTGCCATTTAAAGGGTTAAAATCCTGCAAATATAATTAGTATTTTATAGACATATATATCAAGCTGAAGTAGTTTTAAAATATTGACTCATTTAAAGTGTGGAAAAAATAGTAATAATAATAATAATAATATAGAATCATTTTCACTATTTTATGGAATGTTCCATTTTTCATCATACTGGCATTTAAAGGGTTAAAATCCCGCAAACATAATTAGTATTTGATTGACATATAAAAAAATAATAATATTAAATGTATAAAAATATAGAATATTTTACAAAAGTATTTTGTTAAAATCCCACAAATATTAATATTTGATACATATATATATTACAAAGTAATCTAAAAAAATATATATTAGAAATAAGATTTAAAAAAATAAATAAATATAAATTACAAAATAAAAAAATACATAAAATATATATTAATATAGAATATTTTACAGTAGTTGTTAGGAACCTGACATTTTTCATCATTCTGCCATTTAAAGGGTTAAACTCCTGCAAATATAATTAGTATTTTATAGACATATATATCAAGTTGAAGTAGTTTTAAAATATTGACTCATTTAAAGTGTGGAAAAAATAGTAATAATAATAATAATAATATAGAATCATTTTCACTATTTTATGGAATGTTCCATTTTTCATCATACTGGCATTTAAAGGGTTAAAATCCCGCAAACATAATTAGTATTTGATTGACATTTAAAAAATAATAATATTAAATGTATAAAAATATAGAATATTTTACAAAAGTATTTTGTTAAAATCCCACAAATATTATGAATTTGATACATATATATATATATATTACAAAATAATCTAAAAAAATATATATTAGAAATAAGATTTTAAAAAATAAATGAATATAAATTACAAAATAAAAAAATACATAAAAGATATATTAATATAGAATATTTTACAGTAGTTTTTTAGGGACCTGACATTTTTCATCATTCTGCCATTTAAAGGGTTAAACTCCTGCAAATATAATTAGTATTTTATAGACATATATATCAGGCTGAAGTAGTTTTAAAATATTGACTCATTTAAAGTGTGGAAAAAATAGTAATAATAATAATAATAATATAGAATCATTTTCACTATTTTATGGAATGTTCCATTTTTCATCATACTGGCCTTTAAAGGGTTAAAATCCCGCAAACATAATTAGTATTTGATTGACATTTAAAAAATAATAATATTAAATGTATAAAAATATAGAATATTTTACAAAAGTATTTTGTTAAAATCCCACAAATATTAATATTTGATACATATTTATATTACAAAGTAATCTAAAAAAATATATATTAGAAATAAGATTTAAAAAAATAAATGAATATAAATTACAAAATAAAAAAATACATAAAAGATATATTAATATAGAATATTTTACAGTAGTTTTTTAGGGACCTGACATTTTTCATCATTCTGCCATTTAAAGGGCTAAAATCCTGAAAATATAATTAGTATTTTATAGACATATATATCAAGCTGAAGTAGTTTTAAAATATTGACTCATTTAAAGTGTGGAAAAAATAGTAATAATAATAATAATAATATAGAATCATTTTCACTATTTTATGGAATGTTCCATTTTTCATCATACTGGCATTTAAAGGGTTAAAATCCCGCAAACATAATTAGTATTCGATTGACATTTAAAAAATAATAATATTAAATGTATAAAAATATAGAATATTTTACAAAAGTATTTTGTTAAAATCCCACAAATATTCATATTTGATACATATATATATATATTACAAAGTAATCTAAAAAAATATATATTAGAAAAAACATTTAAAAAAATAAATGAATATAAATTACAAAATAAAAAAATACATAAAATATATATTAATATAGAATATTTTACAGTAGTTGTTAGGAACCTGACATTTTTCATCATTCTGCCATTTAAAGGGTTAAACTCATGCAAATATAATTGGTATTTTATAGACATATATATCAAGTTGAAGTAGTTTTAAAATATTGACTCATTTAAAGTGTGGAAAAAATAGTAATAATAATAATAATAATATAGAATCATTTTCACTATTTTATGGAATGTTCCATTTTTCATCATACTGGCATTTAAAGTCCCGCAAACATAATTAGTATTTGATTGACATTTAAAAAATAATAATATTAAATGTATAAAAATATAGAATATTTTACAAAAGTATTTTGTTAAAATCCCACAAATATTAATATTTGATACATATATATATATTACAAAGTAATCTAAAAAAATATATATTAGAAATAAGATTAAAAAAAATAAATGAATATAAATTACAAAATAAAAAAATACATAAAATATATATTAATATAGAATATTTTACAGTAGTTGTTAGGAACCTGACATTTTTCATCATTCTGCCATTTAAAGGGTTAAACTGCAAATATAATTAGTATTTTATAGACATATATATCAAGTTGAAGTAGTTTTAAAATACTGACTCATTTAAAATGTGGAAAAAATAGTAATAATAATAATAATAATATAGAATCATTTTCACTATTTTATGGAATGTTCCATTTTTCATCATACTGGCATTTAAAGGGTTAAAATCCCGCAAACATAATTAGTATTTGATTGACATTTAAAAAATAATAATATTAAATGTATAAAAATATAGAATATTTTACAAAAGTATTTTGTTAAAATCCCACAAATATTAATATTTGATACATATATATATATTACAAAGTAATTTAAAAAAAAAAATATTAGAAATAAGATTTAAAAAAATAAATGAATATAAATTACAAAATAAAAAAATACATAAAATATATATTAATATAGAATATTTTACAGTAGTTGTTAGGAACCTGACATTTTTCATCATTCTGCCATTTAAAGGGTTAAACTCATGCAAATATAATTGGTATTTTATAGACATATATATCAAGTTGAAGTAGTTTTAAAATATTGACTCATTTAAAGTGTGGAAAAAATAGTAATAATAATAATAATAATATAGAATCATTTTCACTATTTTATGGAATGTTCCATTTTTCATCATACTGGCATTTAAAGTCCCGCAAACATAATTAGTATTTGATTGACATTTAAAAAATAATAATATTAAATGTATAAAAATATAGAATATTTTACAAAAGTATTTTGTTAAAATCCCACAAATATTAATATTTGATACATATATATATATATTACAAAGTAATCTAAAAAAATATATATTAGAAATAAGATTAAAAAAAATAAATGAATATAAATTACAAAATAAAAAAATACATAAAATATATATTAATATAGAATATTTTACAGTAGTTGTTAGGAACCTGGCATTTTTCATCATTCTGCCATTCAAAGGGTTAAACTCCTGCAAATATAATTAGTATCTTATAGACATATATATCAAGCTGGAGTAGTTTTAAATTTTGACTCATTTAAAGTGTGGAAAAAATAGTAATAATAATAATACAGAATCATTTTCAGTATTTTATGCAATGTTCCATTTTTCATCATACTGGCATTTAAAGTCCCGCAAACATAATTAGTAATTGATTGACATTTAAAAAAAAAAAAATTGAATAATAATAATAAATGTATAAAAATATTGAATATTTTACAAAAGTATTTTGTTAAAATCCCACAAATATGAATATTTGATAGATATATATAATTACAAAGTAATTAAAAAATACATATATATTAGAAATTAAGATTTAAAAATTATGAATATAAATTAGAAAAAAAAAATTACATAAAAGATATATTAATATAGAATATTTTACCGTAATTTTTTAGGAACCTGACATTTTTCATCATTCTGCCACTTAAAGGGTTAAAATCCTGCAAATATAATTAGTATTTGATTGACATAAAAAAAAAAAAAATTTATAATAATAAATGTATAAAAATATAGATTATTTTACAAAAGTATTTTGTTAAAATCCCACAAATATTAATATATATATATATATATATATATATATATAGAGAGAGAGAGAGAGAGAGAGAGAGAGAGAGAGAGAGAGAGAGAGAGAGAGAGAGAGAGAGAGAGAGAGAGAGAGAGAGAGAGATGTATATATATATTAGGGCTGCAACAACTAATCGATTAAATTCGATTATAAAAATAGTTGGCAATTAATTTAGTCATCGATTCGTTGGATCTATGCTATGCGCATGCGCAGAGGCAATTTTTTTTTTTTTAATAAACCTTTATTTATAAACTGCAACATGTACAAAAAGCTGAGAAACAATAATCAAAATAAGTATGGTGCCAGTATACTGTTTTTTTTTTCAATAAAATACTGTAAAGGATAGAAATGTAATTTGTCTCTTTTATCCGATTATTAATCGATTAATTGAAGTAATAATTGACAGATTAATCGATTATCAAATGAATCGTTAGTTGCAGCCCTAATATATATATATATTACAAAGTAATTAAAAAATGTATATATTAGAAATAAGATATACAAAATTAATGAATATTAATTTTAAAATAAAAAATTACATAAAAGATATATTAATATAGAATATTTTACAGTAGTTTTTTTAGGAACCTGACATTTTTCATCATTCTGCCACTTAAAGGGTTAAAATCATGCAAACATAATTAGTATTTTATAGACATATATATCAAGCTGAAGTAGTTTTAAAATATTGACTCATTTTAAGTGTGGAAAAAATAGTAATAATAATAACATAGAAAAAAATGTCAGTATTTTATGGCATTCAAAGGGTTAAACTCCCGCAAATAAAATTAATATTTTAAAAGGTTTCATTGGTGGGGAATATATTAGTTGTGTCTGTGCTACCTGCTGCAAGCCAGCGCCCCACTTGAGGGGGTTCCAGGAAGAAAAGATTGTCCGGGAGGGGGACGGACACTGAGACCAGGAAGGAGTTAGCGTCTTCTTCCTCCGTTGGATCGCACGTTTCAATGGTGTATTGGAACGCTTGCAGGCCCGCCTCTAAAAGCTGGTCACAAACATGTCAAGTTGCAGGAAAATAGGGAAAATCTCCTGGCAAAATGATACAAATATGGCTTTTCCATATCATAATAACAGTTTTATATATTTTATAGATGTTATACATAGTCAGGTTTCTTCTCGAGGAACCCTGAAACATTGTCAACATCACGTAGATAATCGATGAGTCATTTTTCATGATGGCTAACCTCATTTCTTCCTGGATGTTACAGAAAGTATGAGAATGTGTGAGCTGCTGCCTGCTCTTCTTTACTTACATGTAAGTAAAGAATCACACAAATACAATTAGCATTTATTTGATAGATATACTGTATATAAAAATGTAATTATTTGAGAAAAAAGTTAAAAAATATATTTTTTTTTTTTTTTTAATATACAAAATTTTAAAATATACATAAGAAAATTTAACATAAAAATTAATATAGAAAATATGAGAACAGTTTTAGTAAGCTGACATTTCCTTTAGATTTAAAGGGTTAAATCACACAAATATAATTACTATTTGATAGACATACATTAAAACATTTAATTATTAAAAAAAATAAATGTTAAATAATAAAATATATAAAACTACGTGAATAAAAAAATATATTTTAGAGCGTTTTTTTTGTCATGCCGGCATTTAAAGGGTTAAAATCCCACAAATATAGTTAGTATTTGACAGTTCTACTGTATGTAAAACAAATTATTTAAAAAAATATGTTTAATAATAAAATATATAAAAATACATGAATATACAAAATATTTTAGAGCATTTTTTTTGTCATGCTGGCATTTAAAGGGTTAAAATCCCACAAGTATAGTTAGTATTTGATATATATACTGTATGTAAAAAAATATATAATAAAAAAATAATAAGTTTAATAGCAAAATATATAAAAATACATGAATATACAAAATATTTTAGAGCATTTTTTTTTGTCATGCTGGCATTTAAAGGGTTAAAATCCCACAAATATAGATAGTATTTGATAGATATACTGTATGTAAAAAAATATGTAATAATTAAAAAAAAGTTTAATAATAACATACATATAAAAATGCATGAATATACAAAATATTTTAGAGCATTTTTTTTGTCATGCTGGCATTTAAAGGGTTAAAATCCCACAAGTATAGTTAGTATTTGATAGATATACTGTATGTAAAAAAAATATATAATAAAAAAATAATACGTTTAATAGTAAAATATATAAAAATACATGAATATACAAAATATTTTAGAGCATTTTTTTTTGTCATGCTGGCATTTAAAGGGTTAAAATCCCACAAATATAGATAGTATTTGATATATATACTGTATGTAAAAAAATATGTAATAATTAAAAAAAAGTTTAATAATAACATATATATAAAAATGCATGAATATACAAAATATTTTAGAGCATTTTTTTTGTCATGCTGGCATTTAAAGGGTTAAAATACCACAAGTATAGTTAGTATTTGATAGATGTACTGTATGTAAAAAAATATATAATAAAAAAATAATAAGTTTAATAGTAAAATATATAAAAATACATTAATATACAAAATATTTTAGAGCATTTTTTTTTTGTCATGCTGGCCATTAAAGGGTTAAAATCCCACAAATATAGATATTATTTGATAGATATACTGTATGTAAAAAAATATGTAATAATTAAAAAAAAGTTTAATAATAACATATATATAAAAATGCATGAATATACAAAATATTTTAGAGCATTTTTTTTGTCATGCTGGCATTTAAAGGGTGAAAATCCCACAAATATAGTTAGTATTTGATAGATATACTGTATGTAAAAACAAATATTATTTTAAAAAAAACCATTTTTAATAATAAAATATATAAAAAAATACATGAATATACAAACTATTTTAGAGCATTTTTTTGTCATGCTGGCATTTAAAGGGTTAAAATCCCACAAATATAGTTAGTATTTGACAGTTATACGCTATATTAAAAAAAACTAACTATTAAAAAAAAAGTATGTTAAATATTTACACAAAGTTTGGATTTTTGGCAGAGAAAAAAAACAAAGGAAGGGGCTGGGAAGACGCCAGGAAAGAAGGACAAAAACGGGATTTCCCAGCCAAAAAAGTCAAGTTTTGACAGGTAAGCAGAGAAAGGGGGCGTGGCCTGTGTGATTCTCACAAGAAGTCAAATAAATGTCTTGACAGATATCAAAACATTTTTGGGGAGAAATGACCGCGAAAAATCTACACTTCTGTTAAAATGTAATAATCACTTATTCTTCTCTTCTTTGATACTTCACATTAGTTTTGGATCATACCACACATTTAGGTATCAATCCGATACCAAGTAGTTACAGGATCATACATTGGTCATATTCAAAGTCCTCATGTGTCCAGGGACGTATTTACTGACTTTATAAACATAATATACATTTTAAAAAAACAAAAGAGGATGTTGTCATGCCAAAAAAAATCGACGTAATCATAGTAGGATCGACTAGATACTTGGTATCATTACAGGTGTAGATCCACCCATGGTGTTTGTTTACATTTTGACGCCGGTGAGCTAGGGTGTGTAGTGAAACATGTATAGATATTCCTCGTCCTGCAGTGATAATGATACATGTAAGAAACTTACTTCATTTTCGCCATGGAGGCCAGGATTAGTGATTTAGAAGTAGCTAAAACACTGCGGATGGACGTTAGCCGCTAGCTAGCTAGCCATGTCTTAAAGCAGCTCTTCCTGAGGGTGTTTCAGTGTTATAACTTCACCTTTATCTTTACTTTTTACACCAAAATGCGTCCGTTCTCCCTTTTCTGTCTACACACTGTGTCTGCTTGTAAGTACTCTGTGTGTGCGCGCTGCCCAACATGCTCCTCTGCTCGTTAAAACCAGCAATGTCACCACGTGACGACGACGGGGGCGCGGTACAAGCGTACAACCCTAGTAGACACTGCTATCGTGTGTAAAGGTAGTTTTGGTCTAGTTGTAAATAGGGATGTCCGATAATGGCTTTTTGCCGATATCCGATATTCCGATATTGTCCAACTCTTTAATTACCGATACCGATATCAACCGATATATGCAGTCGTGGAATTAACACATTATTATGCCTAATTTGGACAACCAGGTATGGTGAAGATAAGGTACTTTTTTTAAAAATTAGTAAAATAAGATAAATAAATTAAAAACATTTTCTTGAATAAAAAAGAAAGTAAAACAATATAAAAACAGTTACATAGAAACTAGTAATGAATGAAAATTAGTAAAATTAACTGTTAAAGGTTAGTACTATTAGTGGAGCAGCAGCATGCACAATCATGTGTGCTTACGGACTGTATCCCTTGCAGACTGTATTGATATATATTGATGTATAATGTAGGAACCAGAATATTAATAACAGGAAGAAACAACCCTTTTGTGTGAATGAGTGTAAATGGGGGAGGGAGTTTTTTTGGGTTGGTGCACTAATTGTAAGTGTATCTTGTGTTTTTTATGTTGATTTAATTTTTAAAAAATTAAAAATTAAAAAAAACAAAAAACGATACCGATAATAAAAAAAACGATACCGATAATTTCCGAAATTACATTTTAACGCATATATCGGCCGATAATATCGGCAGGCCGATATTATCGGACATCTCTAGTTGTAAACAAAATGTTTTTAAATCGATAAAAAAAAGGCCGATACCGATACGAGTCAAAAAGCCAAATATCGGCGTAGAAGAGAGCAACCTTCCCGATGTTTACCTTTCGGATCTCCCAGCCCTTGACTTGATGCGCTTGCGGCGGCAGGTGGAAGACTTCGCAGTAGAAGACCCCGCCCAGGGTGGTGTACTGCATCAGGTCCACCACGTGGGGGTCCGGGCCGGCGTCTTCCGCGGCCTCCTGCGGGGGAGGGGGAGTGGAGGCGGCTGGAAAGTGGAACCCACCTGTGAGAAGGTGTTTGGACGCAAACAGGCGTCCGGCTTACCTGTAATGGTCTCTATTTGGGTCTGGATCTGGCTGTCTCCATCCTCGGGGTGTGGGGCGCTGCTTTTTGACAGGTGGCTTTCAGAGTCCTGCAATGGAGGCACATACTGTACATACTGTACATACTGTACGTATTGTACGTACACAGCATGCAAGGATACCTGTGCCTTCATCCCCTCAGACTCATTGGCGGGTGTCTTCTCATCCTCCACGGTCTCATGCTGCTGCTCAGCCCCCGCCTCCTCCTGGTTCTCCTTGGACTCCTCCTGGTTCTCCTTGGCCTCCCCCTGCTCGGGTGGAACCTCCTCCGCCTTGCTGAGAGAGCTGGGGGCCCCCGAGACCAAGGCTGCGTGAAGCCTTCTCCAAAGGTGTGTGTGCTAAAAGGGAGATGGGACCCACCTGACGGGGGGCAGCGGCATGGTCATGTGGGTCATCTTGGACAGGATGGACAAATGGTCGTAGCGGGTGTAGAGGATCCGCACGGCGATGTCGCTCCCTGCCAGCTGCTTGGTCAGCTCAATGCCCATGCCCACCTCCCCGAAGTTCAAGTATTTGAACCTGAAAGACCACAGCACAACCCGACAAGTCCTTTGCACCCACGGATGACCATTCAAATCACACAAATATAATTAGTAGTAAATTTAAAAAAAGTATATTAAATAATAAAGATATTAAAAAAAATATGTATAAAATATATTGAAAAAAAAAGTTAAAATATAATATACCATTTTTTTTAAATATGTATAAGAACATTTTAAATAATAAATTAATATAGAAAACATTATAAGAGCAGTTTTTAGTAACCTGACATGGTTTTTTTAGATTTAAAGGGTTAAATCACACAAAAATAATTAGTATTTGATAGACATACGGTATACAGAACGTGTAATTATTTTTTTAAATATGTTAAATAATAAAATATATCAAACTATGTAAATAAGAAAATATTTTAGAGCAGTTTTTTGTCACGCTGGCATTTAAAGGGTTACAATCCCACAAATATAGTTAGTATTTGACAGTTATACTCTATAAAAAAAAAATACTATTTAAAAAAAAAGTATGTTAAATAATAAAGATATTAAAAAAATATATGAATATAGAAGAAAATATGAGAGCAGTTTTTAGTAACCTAACATTTTTTTGGGTCATGCTGGCATTTAAAGGGTTAAGAATCACACAAATATAATTAATATTTATTTGATACATATGCTGTATATAAAAATGTAATTCTTTGAAAAAAATAAATAAAAAGTTAAAATATATAGAATTTTAAAAAATATAAAATATATATATTTTTTAAATATTTATAAAATATTTTAAATAATAAATTAATGTAGAAATTTTTTTAGGAACAGTTTTTAGTAAGCTGACATGTTTTTTAGTTTTGAATGGTTAACTCCCACAAATATAATTAGTATTAGTTTGATAGATATACTGTATATAAAAATGTATTGTATTGTTTTAAAAAATATGTTTAATGAAAAAATATATAAAAATACATGAATATACAAAATATTTTAGAGCGTTTTTTTGTCATGCTGGCATTTAAAGGGTTAAGATCCCACAAATATAGATAGTATATGATAGATATACTGTATGTAAAAAAATATATATATATATTTTTAAATATGTTTAATAATAAAATATATACAAATACATGAATATACAAA
>NC_084742.1:66952467-66987467 GCF_033978785.1 Entelurus aequoreus | reverse complement strand
GTCATGTTTATGTTTGACCACGGCACTGTGAGTCTTCTCCAGTATGGAGCCCAGTTCTTCCAGCTCCCCATCTCTGCGTTCTAAATCCTGTCAACAAAAAACAGGAGGGGTTTGTTGACGCTGCAATTATTATTGACACTATGAGGGTACTGTCAGAATAATTGTATATAAGTTATCACACAATTTGTTTTCTGCGAGTTCAGGTTGCCCTGCGTGAAGACCGTTTGCTTACAAAGCTGTCTTTGATCTTATCAAGCAAAAGGCGGACAGCTTGTAGATCTCCACTGTGTGCGATGGGATGCGCCGTAGAGGTGTCGGTTTCTCAGATCTTGGACAGCCAAAGGAAGTGTTACGTGTGGGGGGTCGCAGCTTGCTGCAAGGTTCGTTCCCGCGGGATAAAGATGGACCACTCCGGACAGGACGTGCAGGTAGGAACATGATTTATTCTTAGAAATCAAACAAGTACCAAAAACAGACAACAAGGCAGAGGAAAAACGTGCCGATCGCACTGGACCCTAGGGCTACCACTTAGCATAGGCTAGAAGACAAGGAATACTCACGTAACTGTAGCATGAAGCAAACAAAGAAGCCAGGCCGACTGACCGGCAAAGGCAGGCTTAAATAATGCCTCTGATCAGTGCTCGGGAAGCAGGTGAGCGTCCCGAACACCAATCAGAGACAGGTGAAAACAATAAGCAACCATGGCAACCAAAACAAACTCAAGGGTGCACAAAAACAGGAACTAAGGGAGTCCAAATCTAACAGAAAATAACGAAACATGATCCGGGCCACGGATCATAACAGGAAGGGCCTTATCAGGACCCGAAATCTACGAGCAGAGAAGGGGCAAACCTGACGCCGCTCCAAGCACCGTTTTGTTTGAACTGTTTATGACCCAGTGCAGCCGCTGCATAATGAGACCCCTCCCCTTAGAAGCAGCTATGTAATCAGGGAATGCCCCAAATAAATGAGGAGGCGTGGAACTTGTTCCTCAGAGCGTGGGGCGACACTGTGCGAGGGTGCAGGTCCACGCGCTCTCCTCATGAGCTAAATTGAATCCTGTCCCCGTTTGATTCCTTGCTTCTTGTCCTGTTTAATACATGGTTTGGTGTTTGAACCTGACATGTACCTTGGCCTCAAGCCTGTCCAAGATCTCCTGCCTTCTTTGTCTTTCCAGCCGCTCCAGTTCTTCCCTCTCTGCTTGAATGCGGGCCTCCTCTGCACGGCAAAAGTACTTAGAAGGACATTTAAAAGTGTTGATCGTACTTTATTACTACCTTCCTCTCGCAGCCTTCTTTCCTCCTCCTCTTGCTTTAGCCTCGCCTTTTCTTTTTTGGTCAACTTGGGTCCCTTTTTGCCCTTTTCCCCATAATAAACAATGATAAAACATGGTAAAGAGCATTAGTGTGGCAGAAAATCATACTGAATGTATTACAGTGGTGGTCATAAGTGTACATACACTTGTAAAGTACATCATGTCATGGCTGTCATGAGTTTCCAATCATTTCTACAACTCTTATTTTTTGTGATTGGAGCACATACTTGTTGGTCACAAAAAACATTCATGAAGTTTGCTTCTTTTATGAATTTATTATGGGTCTACTGAAAACGTGGTGGTCAAAAGTATACATACAGCAATGTTAATATTTGCTTACATGTCCCTTGGCAAGTTGACCTGCAATAAGGCGCTTTTGGTAGCCATCCACAAGCTTCTGCTTGATCACTTGACCACTAAATTGCTGCAGTTCAGCTAAATGTGTTGCTTTTCTGACATGGACTTGTTTCTTCAGCATTGTCCACACCTTTAGGTCAGGACTTTGGGAAGGCCATTCTAAAACCTTCCTTCTAGCCTGATTTAGCCATTCCTTTACCACTTTTGAGGTGTGTTTGGGGTCATTGTCCTGTTGGAACACCCAACAAGACCCAACCTCCGGACTGATGATTTTAGCTTGTCCTGAACAATTTGAAGCTAATCCTCCTTTTTCATTGTCCCATTTAAAGCAGCAGTTCCATTGGCAGCAAAACAGGCCCAGAGCATAATACTACCACCACCATGCTTGACGGTAGGAATGGTGTTCCTGTGATTAAAGGCCTCACTTTTTCTCCTCCAAACATATTGCTGGGTATTGTGGCCAAACAGCTCCATTCTTGTTTCATCTGACCACAGAAATTTCCTCCAGAAGGTCTTATCTTTGTCCATGTGATGTCAGATGTCAGTCCATGTCAGAAAAGCAACACATTAGCTGAACTGCAGCAATTTAGTGGTCAAGTGGTCAAGCAGAAGCTTGTGGATGGCTACCAAAAGCGCCTTATTGCAGGTAAACTTGCCAAGGGACATGTAAGCAAATATTAACATTGCTGTATGTATACTTTTGACCCTCACATTTTCAGTAGACCCATAATAAATTCATAAAAGAAGCAAACTTCATGAATGTTTTTTTGTGACCAACAAGTATGTGCTCCAATCACAAAAAAGTTGTAGAAATGATTAGAAACTCAAGACAGCCATGACATGATGTTCTCTACAAGTGTATGTACACAGATGATTTGTTGTGATACTGCAGAAGGTAAAAAACAGGACAGGTGAGAAGAAACACACTAATAATTACATAAACATAACATGCTTTTTTTTTTTGCTCATACCTTTTTCTTTGGAGCCTTTCATTCAAGTCAGAGAAGATTTATAGAGCAGAGAATCAAAACCATGCAATTCCAGGTGGAAAAGGACAGTATTAGAGTAGGAATTGTCCTCATTAAAAGGAAAAAATGACTAATTCAACTCACCATGATGAGCTATCTACACTTCTTAATGCATTGGGGGGAAAGTTAGAAAAGTTAAATGTCACATTTTAAATAATAGTGTCTAGATGCTAGTTAGACGTGCCATGCTAGTTTGTTGTTTACGCCAGTCAATCAAACTCCGCCCACCTTTCAGTCATATTTTGCATTATTTAATTCCATTTAGCTCTTTTATTTAGTTATAACCGGCGTAATTAAAGAAAAATACCTTTTATTGTTCGCGTCTAGTTAACAAGAAACTACCGTGTCCCGCGGCTGGTCTCCATGGTTACCACCACGCGCATGTCACTGCCGTAATGCTGTGCATAGTAGCGCAGGGAAATTATGCGTCGCCACCGAAATTGACTTCATGTTTTGACATTCACAATAACCTTTCATGAATAGAAACAAACACTATTCAAAGAGACCGCTGTTGTGTATACGCTCGTACTTTAAATGAAATCAATAAAGCGGAGAAGGTCGCTTTTTTCGTTGTTCGTCCTTTTATTTGGTAACTTCCGCCCTGCACCTACATCCCGCGCATGCGCGCAGGCATCGCTCACTGCCATACCATAGACATGTTCTAAGGGTACGCAGCATGGAGCGCTACTGCCTACTGGCGCTGACGAGACGCGGGGCCGCCATCTTGGAGTGGTGATCCGCTCCACTCAGTGCAATTCATTTGGCAGGAGCAATGAACTGTCAGCGCATTTAATTCATTTTACCTCACTGAATACCACTGATTTTCACGCGCTTTTTTGTCATACGTGTAGCTATGATAAAGGACACATGTTTTATTATTCACAGTTGGCTTAACAGTAATAGAATATTCGTATATGCTATAAGTGACCAGACGTCCCAGATCAAAACTGGGAATATAATCCCAGAGAAGGGGGAAAAAAACGCTCAGCTATTTTTAAATTGAAGAAACAATATGATTAGGTTATATATACATGCTACATAAACAATGTATGAATACATTATATATATATATATATATATATATAATATATATATATATATATATATATATATATATATATATATATATATATATATATATATATATATATATATATATATATATATATATATATATATATATCTTATAGACTGTATCTCTGTTGCTGCAGCAGCGGAGAGTTTATTCTGTCTTGACACTTTGTATTGATATTTTGTATTACATTCTTCCCTTAAATGATCATGTTTACAGAGATTGTTTTGTATGTATTTTTTTATGTATGTCGCTTTGGATAAAAGCGTCTGCCAAATATTTAAACATAAACATATATAAACACCTGAAAGTCTTTATATCAGCTAAAACCACCAATCTGTTTCACTGGATTCAGAATAAAACCAAATTCTGTCTTACCCAACAATGTTAGTATTTGAATATTGTTACTTGAAGCTAGACTAAATATAGACTTGTATAATACTGTATAGCCACTGTCCATCTGATTGTCTAGTTAGCTAACATGTATTCCTCCTCTTTTGTTGAGAAGAATTGTTGTACATTCTTGGCTAGCAGGTTATAGTTTGCTTTGTACATCGTTTTATATGTTTGAAAATGCACCAAATCGTTGAATTTCAATAATTGTGATTTAATAAATAAAGGGTTTGTATGTTCTCTATATCCAACATTATGTATTATTCTTTTTTTTTCTTTTTCCGTGTCCTGTCCAGCTCAGGCAAATCATATAGTAGATGTAGATGCCCATATTGGCTGTACACATTTACTTTACAAAAGAGAAGTGTAGGATACGTCTCTTGTTGCCTTATTTGTATTTGACTTTATTAAATGTATTTATATTATTATTTGGTGCAGCCGGGCCGGAGCAGGAGGGGATAGGAAGAGGGGAAAAAAGAAGACAGAGGGGGAAATTGTGGGGACAAGACAGAGAGACAACAACAACAACAACAACAACAGCAAACACAACAATAATAACAACAACAACAACAACAATAGAACAACAGTTAGTGAAATAAATAATAATACAGAAATGACAATGAACATTATTACACTACAAATGGAGCAATACAAATACCAATAGAAATATCGCTATTGATAATGAATAATAACAATAGTTACCTCTATTATCAACAATACAATTGTTCAAATGCAACAATACATATATGTAATGATAACTTGAAATACAAAAGAAAGCAGATAACTGGAGGAGAAGAAAGAAAAGCAGACTATATTAACCTTGTAGATTGTTAAAGTAAAAATAGGTTAAGCTTTGTCAGTGTGTCATGTGTTACCCACTTTACTCTAGGGCAACAACAATATATGTTTGATGAAACCTGATTATATGCATGAGTGTATGTATGTATATGTATGTGTATATATATGTTTGTACGTACGTTTGTACATTATTTATTATTGTGTTTGATCCTTTCTGTAACACAGTTAGTGAAAGAAGCGCACATTTGTAGTTGTTTTCCCATATTTTTGCACAGTAACTCAGATATGTAACACTTGCTTTTGATTTACATACAATTTTTTGTGGGGGACACAATCAGCAAAATACTCCAACAAAGGGCACGCGTCATTATCCATCCATCCATTTTCTACCGCTTGTCTCGTTCGGGGTGTCGGCGGGGGGGTGCTGGAGCCTATCTCAGCTGCACCCTGGACAAGTCACCACCTCATCAACACAGATAGACAACATTCACACTCACATTCACACACTAGGGACCATTTAGTGTTGCCAATCAACCTATTCCCAGGTGCATGTCTTTGGAGGTGGGAGGGGCCTATCCCCAGGTGCATGTCTTAGGAGGTGGGAGGAAGCCGGAGTACCCAGAGGGAACCCACGCAGTCACGGGGAGAACATGCAAACTCCACACAGAAAGATGCCGAGCCCAGAATTGAACCCAGGACCTTCGTATTGTGAGGCAGACGCACTAACCCCTCTCCACCGTGCTGCCCACGCGTCATTATGTCAGTGTTTTTCAACCTTTTTTGAGCCAAGGCACATTTTTTGCATGGAAAAAATGCGAAGGCACACCACCAGCAGAAATCACTAAAGAACGAAACTCAGTTGACAGTAAAAAGTCGTTGTCGCAATTGTTGGATATGACTTTAAAACATAACCAAGCATGCATCACTATAGCTCTTGTCTCAAAGTAGGTGTACTGTCACCACCTGTCACATCACGCCCTGACTTATTTTGTATGTTTTACTGTTTTCCTGTGTGTAGTGTTTTAGTTCTTATCTTGCGCTCCTTTTTTTTGGTATTTTCCTGTAGCAGTTTCATGTCTTTCTTTGAGCGATATTTCCCGCATCTACTTTGTTTTAGCAATCAAGAATATTTCAGTTGTTTTTATCCTTATTTGTGGAGACATTGCATTGTTGATTGTCATGTCATGTTCGGATGTACATTGTGGAAGCTGTCTTTGTTCCACAGTAAGTCTTTGCTGTCGTCCAGCATTCTGTTTTTGTTTACTTTGTAGCCAGTTCAGTTTTAATTTTGTTCTGCATAGCCTTCCCTAAGCTTCAATGCCTTTTCTTAAGGACACTCACCTTTTGTTTATTTTTGGTTTAAGCATTAAACACCTTTTTACCTGCACGGAAAAGCATTAGACACGTTTTTTACCTGCATACTGCCTCCCGCTGTTTCTGACATCTACAAAGCAATTAGCTACCGGCTGCCACCTACTGATATGGAAGAGTTCTACACCGGTACTTACATCATTTGCAGACTATAATTACTGCTTTGCAAAAAATATTTTTAACCCAAATAGGTGGATTTAGATAATCTCCCACGGCACACAGTGGTTGTAAAACACTGCATTATGTTATAGATTATTTTATGTTGCTATTTCAACCTGTTAGCTTAGTGTTTAGTTTTAAAATGAATAAACCATCCCTGGCACTTTACCATTGATCTTTTTTTTAATTTTATTTTTTATTTTATTATTTCAGTTTTATTTTTTTAAAACCTTTATTTACAATATTCAACATTTACATACATGCAAATAAATAATAATCAAAACAATTACATAAACAGTAAGTTACTATTGATCATAAATATTATTATTACAGGTTTACGTCTGGGTTTGTTGTGGTTTACGACACAATGAACGACGTACGGCAGGCTGCCATGACAGCCAGGACCAGTGAGGGCAGAGTCAAGACCTCCACATGATTACTTTATAAGATCAAGATATACACTTACCAGACCAACACGTCGACGTTGGTATGTTTATATTTTTTACCATTGTTTGCAACACTTAGTTTGACCAGGTTAGATGCATGCATGTGTTAAGATGCAAGGCAAACATGCTATTGGTTAGCTAGAGCTAACCCTTTGTCCTCTTTCTGTCTTATCACCCACGCTTTTTTTTTCTTTTACCATTGATTCTTGTCGTTTCAGGGTTGTCACCCCTCCCCTCACATGGCCAACGCACTGAGAAGTGAAGTTATTAGACTTTACAAAAACGTAAGGGTTAACATTTAGCGTCCTATTGTTTACGTCCGGTTTATGCACCGGAAGTGGTGTTGATGTTTTTTTTTTTTTTTTTTCAAAACCTTTATATATAATATTTAACAGTTGCATACAATAATAGAAATAATAATAATCAAAACAAGTACAAAAACGTAAGGGTTAATATTTAGCGTCCTACTGTTTACTTCCGGTTCATGCACCGGAAGTGGTGTTGATGATGGGTTTTTTTACATTTTCAAAACCTTTATTTATAATATTCAACTTTTACATACAATCAAATAAATAATAATAATCAAAACCAGTACAAAAACGTAAGGGTTAATATTTAGCGTCCTACTGTTTACTTCCGGTTCATGCACCGGAAGTGGTGTTGATGTTTTCTTATTTATTTTTCTAAACCTTTATTTATAATATTCAACATTTACATACAATCAAATAAATAATAATAATCAAAACAAGTACAGAAACAGTACAAAACAGCGCCAGGGGGTTGTGAACTCAATGAAGCAACTAAAGAAGAATGCAATATATATATATATATATATATATATATATATATATATATATATATACCGTATATTACTAAATAACCGCCCATGTCCTAATAGCCGCCCGGGGTCTGACCCCATTTTGTGAATTAACCGCCTCTTCCTAATAACCGCCTATGTCCAGATAGCCGCCCATGGGCTGTTATTTGCATAATTTAGATTAAAATCATATTGATTTCATTAAGCCCAATTTATAAGGTAAAAGGAAAAGCAAAGGTGCAGTAATTCTGGTCATTACGTTAACAGCAGACAAAGTTTCAACATGGCAAGCAACATTAACAGTTGCAACAGTAGCAGTGAGTTGATTGAACAGAATACCGGTACACCACAACTGATGAACGGGATTACTTTAAGGGGGAAGAAGAACAGAAAGTTTGACTTAAAGTTCAAGCTAGCGGTTGTGAAGTATGCGGAGCAGAATTCTGGTTTGGCAGCGGCCAGGCAGTTTAACGTTGACCCAAAACGTGTACGAGAATGGAAACAAAAAAAGGGAGAACTACTATCTCAGTCGGCAATCGATGGAAAACGGGCTCGCTTATCTGGTGGAGGTAGGAAGAAAGTGAGCGACGAGCTTGATGCTAATTTGTGTCAGTGGATACATCACGTTCGTGGACTGAACCACCGTGTGTCCCGCAAAATGATCCGCATTAAGGCCAAGGAGTTGTATGCCACCGCGAGTGACACGAGAGACACCGGGGTGGTGTTTGGTGCAACGAGTGGATGGCTTAATCGATTCCTGCGTCGGAACAACTTTACCCTCAGGAGGAGAACAACTGTTGCACAGAAGGACGCTCCCGTCCAGAAGATTGTCAACTTCCTCGTTTCCTCTACTAAACAGATAGAGGCCAAGAAAATCCAGCCCAAGAATATCATCGCCATGGATGAAACAGCCGTCTGGTTTGACACGGTTGGTTCCAGTACTGTCAATAAGAGGGGCGCCCGCTCCATCTGCCTCAAAACCAGCGGTCACGAGAAGGCACGCGTCACGGTGGCTCTTGCCGCCAAAGCAGACGGGACAAAGCTGAAGCCTTACATTGTGTTTAAAGGTGCTGTCCGTGATGTAAAGGCTATGCAGAGCATCCCCGGGGTGATCATAGCTTCCTCCAAGAATGGCTGGTTTAATGACGACCTGACAAAGGATTGGCTCCAGAGGGCAGTGTGGAAATTTCACTTCGGACCGAGGCTACTTGCATGGGACTCGTACCGATGCCATATCAGCGAGGCCACGAAGGCAGAGCTCAAAAGGGGCTACAACCTTACAATTGCTGTTATACCTGGAGGTTGCACAAAGTACCTGCAGGCCCCCGACGTTGTGTGGGATGGCCCTTTCAAAGCGCAGCTCCGGGACTACTATGATAACTGGATGGCTGGTGATAAAGACAAGACCTACACCAAGTCAGGGAACCTGAGAGCCCCTTCCCGCCGCCTCCTGGTCGACTGGGTCCTGGGAGCCTGGGATGCACTGGATCGGGACACTCTGATCAACTCATTCAAGGTAGGCTGGCTGTGTGTGTGTTGCAAACGGTAGCCATAGCTGATTGTTGCTTTCTGGTATCCTCCAAGGTGTGTGGGCTGACGGTGGCAGCTGATGGGAGTGAGGACCAGCTCATTCACTGCCTCAAGGAGGGCCAGCCATGTCAGGCAGGCAGAGAGATGCTGTTGAGGGCTAGACTGCAGGCTGCTGCTGTGGTTCAGGAAGAGGAGGAGAGTGATGAGGAACAGCAGTTCCTCAATGAACTTGTGATTGAAGAGGAGGAGGATGATGATGAGGAGGGAGAGGAGGGGGAAGGGGAGGAGGAGGAGGATGATGAGTGGGGTTGAGTTGCATTTGGGGTTGCGTTTGCTGCAGTATTATTGTTTTGATGGTTTTATAGAGTACTTGGTACCATAATTGTATTTTTCCTGTATGCTGCTTTATTTATAACTTGGAGTACTGTAGCCTTTATTTTATTTAAGTGACAGTATTATTGTTCTGTTTGGATGGTGGGTTTTATACTTGAGTACTTGGTACCATCATTTTATTTTTCCCGGTAGGCTGCTTCATTCAAAAAGTTTATTTATTAGGGTCCGCCCTGTTACAAAGGAACCTATTGTTATTGTAAGGTTTTATTATTATTCTTTATTCTTCCGCCGCCACAAAAAACGCTAATTTGACCCACTTAACATGCTCCAAAACTCACCAAATTTGACACACACATCAGGACCTGCGAAAATTTCAATAAAATAAAAAAACCAAACCCCAAAAATCAAAATTGCGCTCTAGCGCCCCCTAGGAAAAAACAAACTGCCTGTAACTCCCACTAGGAAGGTCGTAGAGACATGAAACAAAAACCTCTATGTAGGTCAGACTTAGACCTACATTTTATAATTTTACACCCTTGGGCAAAAACCAACAGGAATTTTTGCCTCTTTGAGCTGTAATTTGACCCCCTTAAATTACTTCAAAACTCACCAAACTTCTCACACCCATCGGGACTGGTAGAAATTGCGATCTTAAAAAAAAAAAACGAACCCCGAAACTCAAAATTGTGCTCTAGAGCAATTTTTAAATAAAACAGAGAAAAAAATGCTTTTTAGAGGAAAACTCAGACAGCTTATAACTTCCGGTAGGAACGTCTTAGAGACATGAAACAAATACCTCTATGTAGGTCTTGCCTAGACCTACATTTCATAGATTGACATCCTTCAGCAAAAATCAACAGGAAGTTTGCTATTCCTCCTTCAAAACAAAATTTTTGTTACAACCGGTCACCAAACATCAAACGTTATCTCCTCTGAGCGCGTTTGTCGTTTCGGCTTCAAACTGCTACAGGAGAGAGATTGAACCCTTCTGATTGAAAGTTGACGACGGCGTTTTGATTCGTGCTACCGTTTAGATTTTACGAGCCTTCAAAGACCCGCAGCACTGATGCTGCTCCGGTGCCTATAATGACAACGGAAAATGCAATTTCTTCTTTTTTGTCCTCAAAATTCTACACACAATACCTTATAATGACAATGTGAACTCAGACACAACTTCCTCTAACTCCCAGTACGAATATCGTAGAGACACGAAACAAAAACCTCTATGTAGGTCTCACTCAGGACTACCACTGGACAAAAGTATTGGGAAACCTAGGACTAGCACCTGCCAAAAGGCGGACCCGTCCAACGCTGCTTGCAGCTTTAATTTTTAGTATTGGTATTCTATTTGACAATTGTTGCACTACTGCCATGTTGAGGCCTTGTTGATCTCCTGTCTTTTGATAGCTTACCTCATGTTGATCTCTTGTTTTTTTGTTTGTATGTTTACCGTAGCTTTTACATTTAAAGTTTTTTGTACGAAAAAAAAATACTGGACAGTAACCATTGTAACCAAATAATGGCCTGGTGCAGGCTGGTGCAAAAATAAATAAAAGCCTAGTGCAAATAACCACTTGCTTCTTCACATGTGAATAATATAAATACAGTCTATTATACAGCATTATTCAGGCATTATTCACATGTGAATAATATAAATACTGTCCATTATACAGCATTATTCACATGTGAATAATATAAATACAGTCTATTATACAGCATTATTCACATGTGAATAATATAAATAAAGTCTATTATACAGCATTATTCACATGTGAATAACATAAATACAGTCTATTATACAGCATTATTCCCATGTAAATAATATAAATACTGTCTATTATACAGCATTATTCACATGTGAATAATATAAATACAGTCTATTATACAGCATTATTCACATGTGAATAATATAAATACTGTCTATTATACAGCATTATTCACATGTGAATAATATAAATACAGTCTATTATACAGCATTATTCACATGTGAATAATATAAATACAGTCTATTATACAGCATTATTCACATGTGAATAATATAAATACAGTCTATTATACAGCATTATTCACATGTGAATAATATAAATACTGTCTATTATACAGCATTATTCATATGAGAACAATATAAATACAGTCTATTATACAGCATTATTCACATGTGAATAATATAAATGCAGTCTATTATACAGCATTATTCACATGTGAATAACATAAATACAGTCTATTATACAGCATTATTCCCATGTAAATAATATAAATACTGTCTATTATACAGCATTATTCACATGTGAATAACATAAATACAGTCTATTATACAGCATTATTCACATGTGAATAATATAAATACTGTCTATTATACAGCATTATTCACATGTGAATAATATAAATAAAGTCTATTATACAACATTATTCACATGTGAATACTATAAATACAGTCTATTATACAGCATTATTCACATGTGAATAATATAAATAAAGTCTATTATACAACATTATTCACATGTGAATAATATAAATACTGTCTATTATACAGCATTATTCACATGTGAATAATATAAATACTGTCTATTATACAGCATTATTCACATGTGAATAGTATAAAAACAGTCTATTATACAGCATTATTCATATGAGAACAATATAAATACAGTCTATTATACAGCATTATTCAAATGTGAATAATATAAATACAGTCTATTATACAGCATTATTCACATGTGAATAATATAAATACAGTCTATTATACAGCATTATTCCCATGTAAATAATATAAATACTGTCTATTATACAGCATTATTCACATGTGAATAGTATAAAAACAGTCTATTATACAGCATTATTCACATGTGAATAATATAAATACTGTCTATTATACAGCATTATTCACATGTGAATAATATAAATACAGTCTATTATACAGCATTAATTACATGTGAATAACATAAATACAGTCTATTATACAGCATTATTCACATGTGAATAATATAAATACAGTCTATTATACAGCATTATTCACATGTGAATAACATAAATACAGTCTATTATACAGCATTATTCCCATGTAAATAATATAAATACTGTCTATTATACAGCATTATTCACATGTGAATAATATAAATACAGTCTATTATACAGCATTATTCACATGTGAATAATATAAATACTGTCTATTATACAGCATTATTCACATGTGAATAATGTAAATACAGTCTATTATACAGCATTATTCACATGTGAATAATATAAATACAGTCTATTATACAGCATTATTCACATGTGAATAATATAAATACAGTCTATTATACAGCATTATTCACATGTGAATAATATAAATACTGTCTATTATACAGCATTATTCATATGAGAACAATATAAATACAGTCTATTATACAGCATTATTCACATGTGAATAATATAAATGCAGTCTATTATACAGCATTATTCACATGTGAATAACATAAATACAGTCTATTATACAGCATTATTCCCATGTAAATAATATAAATACTGTCTATTATACAGCATTATTCACATGTGAATAACATAAATACAGTCTATTATACAGCATTATTCACATGTGAATAATATAAATACTGTCTATTATACAGCATTATTCACATGTGAATAATATAAATAAAGTCTATTATACAACATTATTCACATGTGAATACTATAAATACAGTCTATTATACAGCATTATTCACATGTGAATAATATAAATAAAGTCTATTATACAACATTATTCACATGTGAATAATATAAATACTGTCTATTATACAGCATTATTCACATGTGAATAATATAAATACTGTCTATTATACAGCATTATTCACATGTGAATAATATAAATACAGTCTATTATACAGCATTAATTACATGTGAATAACATAAATACAGTCTATTATACAGCATTATTCACATGTGAATAATATAAATACAGTCTATTATACAGCATTATTCACATGTGAATAACATAAATACAGTCTATTATACAGCATTATTCACACGTGAATAATATAAACACATTATACATTTACAGTACATGTACAGTCAAAAGGAACATATGCATTATACAGTCTGATGGCTGTCGGTATGAAGGACTTTACACACACACACACATATATACTGTATATATATATATATATACATATATATATATATATAGGCTCACACAAGTTCCGTAAATAATCCAAATTTGGAGCACAGCATCATCATTTTCACAGTTTTTTGGTTGTTAGAGGTAGAGAGCGTTTTAAAGTACATTTCTAATTCTTTTTTTAAAGGCACACAAAACAGGTCGGGTATTGAGGAACTTACATTTATGATTATAAAACTTAACCAATAGTATAATGAGGTCGCAAAAGTAAAATTCCTTTTAAATGTTTTTCTCATACTGTGTGAAATCCAAATAGCACACCTTTAAAACAAAGCACAAATGTTGTCATGAATATTGTCCAGGATGAAAGGACAGATAGTGATGGAGTGCTTTCACAAGGTAAAACATGTGGTAAACAGTCATGTTACATCGTGTGCAGGTAACATCAATGTCCTGCTTGTATCTAACCATCACATTGATTGATTGATTGATTGAGACTTTTATTAGTAGGTTGCACAGTGAAGTACATATTCCGTACAATTGACCACTAAATGGTAACACCCGAATAAGTTTTTCAACTTGTTTAAGTCGGGGTCCACAGTCTTTACAGGCTAATAACCAGGAATGATTTGGAAATAAATCTCTTTGACTTTGTAAGTAAGTAAGTAGCTGTAAGGAAGAAGGCATGTTTTGACCCAGCAGATGTCATTCACAACATTATTCCAGAGCGCAATTACATAGACAATCATTTTGGAATAAGCTGCGGATTCTTCTGATTGTGTTGATGATGTTTCTCGTGTGTCGAAAGCTCCTGTATCTTGGTCGGGACTACCCTGAAGGATCGGCCTTTTTCCGACAGCGCCTTAAGTCGGCCTTCATGAAGAACAAAGACGTGGCGGACCCGGAACAGATCAGAAAACTTGTGGAGCGTGGGGAGTTTGTCATCAAGGAGCTGGAGGCTCTCTACTTCCTCAAGAAATACCGAGCCATGAAGAAGAGGTATTATGAACCGGAAGAGTAATTACGCAACAATCAAGAAGCCACGATCATAGCTTTGAATGTGATCAAAACGAAAATTTTACTGTCACACATAGTTTGAATTATTTTAGTGCCAACAAAACAGCCGTCCAGCCATAACATCTCCACAGATGTGTTGTCATATTTGTACAAGAGAATTTGTGTGGGATAAATGGATGTAAATGCAAATGTGCAAGTACGGTTTCTATAGTACTGTTTCTCAAGCTGTTTTCACCAAGTACCGCCTCAGAAAAAACTCCAAGTACCGCCATGATGACCACAGTGTCAGAATCAGAATCGGAATCAGGAATTCTTTAATAATCCCCGAGGGGAAATTAAGATTTTCAGCACAATCCCATTCAAGAGTAGACAAACATTACAGGGAGACAGAACAAGATCAAACATTACGGGGAGACAGAACAGGATCAAACATTACAGGGAGACACAACAAGCTCAAACATTACAGGGAGACAGAACAGGATCAAACATTACAGGGAGACAGAACCGGGTCAAACATTACAGGGAGACAGAAAAGGATCGTTGACGGGTCTGCCAACTTCCGGCGCCCCTTACAAAAAAGGTGAGAAATAGGTAAACGCTGGGGGCGGTGAGACAAAAAAAAAGCCTGGGCCCCTGGAGAGGGGATCCAGACTGAGACCAAGGGGGAAAAAAACAAATAGCCATAGCACACATAAGCATGTGTGTAAGAGGGAAACATCAAAGGACATTAAAAGAGCAGAGCTAATGCAACCAGACATTTGTACATACAGCTACAAAAGTAAAACAACAACAAAATACAAAAAAAACATATACACTGTGGTGGCCTCTGCGGTGTCCCACGCCATCGTCTGCTGGGGTGGTGGGGAGCATGGCCAGAGACAGGAGCAGACCCAACAAAGCAACCAAGAGAGTCGACTCCACCCTCGGCCGCCCACCAACTCTCGGCCAGTGTCCAGTCCGCATGGATGAGCGAGGATACGTCCAAAGAACCCGAGGTGTCCGATACCTGCTCATTCAGCCAAGACACCGTGAAGCTTGTCCATCTCTGCAGCCCTGTCTCTTCATCCACATCCCCTCCAGTCTCTCCAAACTCTGCAGTCCTGTCTCTTCATCCACATCTCCTCCAGTCTCTCCAAACTCTGCAGTCCTGTCTCTTCATCCACATCTCCTCCAGTCTCTCCAAACTCTGCAGTCCTGTCTCTTCATCCACATCCCCTCCAGTCTCTCCAAACTCTGCAGTCCTGTCTCTTCATCCACATCTCCTCCAGTCTTTCCAAACTCTGCAGTCCTGTCTCTTCATCCACATCTCCTCCGGTCTCTCCAAACTCTGCAGTCCTGTCTCTTCATCCACATCTCCTCCAGTCTCTCCAAACTCTGCAGTCCTGTCTCTTCATCCACATCTCCTCCAGTCTCTCCAAACTCTGCAGTCCTGTCTCTTCATCCACATCTCCTCCAGTCTCTCCAAACTCTGCCCTCCTGTCTCTTCATCCACATCTCCTCCGGTCTCTCCAAACTCTGCAGTCCTGTCTCTTCATCCACATCTCCTCCAGTATATCCAAACTCTGCAGTCCTGTCTCTTCATCCACATCTCCTCCAGTCTCTCCAAACTCTGCAGTCCTGTCTCTTCATCCACATCTCCTCCAGTCCCTCCAAACTCTGCAGTCCTGTCTCTTCATCCACATCCCCTCCAGTCTCTCCAAACTCTGCAGTCCTGTCTCTTCATCCACATCTCCTCCGGTCTCTCCACACTCTGCAGTCCTGTCTCTTCATCCACATCTCCTCCAGTCTCTCCAAACTCTGCAGTCCTGTCTCTGCATCCACATCTCCTCCAGTCTCTCCAAACTCTGCAGTCCTGTCTCTGCATCCACATCTCCTCCAGTCTCTCCAAACTCTGCAGTCCTGTCTCTGCATCCACATCTCCTCCAGTCTCTCCAAACTCTGCAGTCCTGTCTCTTCATCCACATCTCCTCCAGTATATCCAAACTCTGCAGTCCTGTCTCTTCATCCACATCTCCTCCAGTCTCTCCAAACTCTGCAGTCCTGTCTCTTCATCCACATCTCCTCCAGTCTCTCCAAACTCTGCCGTCCTGTCTCTTCATCCACATCTCCTCCAGTCTCTCCAAACTCTGCACTCCTGTCTCTTCATCCACATCTCCTCCAGTCTCTCCAAACGGACTCTGGTGTGGCAGAGACCCAGCAGCTGGTCTCATGGCCAAAAGGCGGATCCAGAAGTTCACAAAAAAGCACCGCAGAAGTCCCCAAAGTGCCACCCCTTGTCACACAGTCCCAAAAGGGCCCCCAACCAAAAGGCAAAAAAAAAACCCCACATGAAAACAAGAGTAGCATAGTAGACCTAAGTATTGATTTAAAAAACAATGCAGAGGTTTTAATTCTTCTGAATGAATCTCAATTCTTATTCATAAAATTTTCTAATCGATTTAAAATATATATATTTTACAAATCTGTCCTGTCCAGGCACTCAGACAAATCATATTGTCGATGTAGATCAGGGGTGTTCAACATAAGGCCCGCATAAGAACAGGTTTTATCCGGCCTGTGGGATGAGTTTGCTAAGTATAAAAAATGGGCCGGGATTTTTGAATGAAAGAAACTGCTGTTCTAAATGTGTCCACTAGATGTCGCAACAGCAATCCTCTATCTTTGTAGATGATGCTACATATGTTAGTGGGAAATGAGCAAACTACATAAATAACATCCTGTCATCTGATTTTTTTTTATTTTTATTTCTTGATAGATTTAAAATGAACACCAATGAGTTGACTGAGGAACATTATCACATAACTTATTCCGAAAGTATAAATAAGGACAAATAAAGTTAGAATATTATTAACCACAACATGTAAGTGTGAAAAAAACAACATTATAATTTGTGCATTTTCAGAATGTGCTTGTTCTATTTTTAAACAAAACAATCTGAAGTTGTCTTTATTTTCAAGTTATCGTGCCGTGATTTTAGCAGTCCGGCCCACTTGGGAGTAGATTTTTTCTCCATGTGCCCCCCCCATCTAAAATGAGTTTGACAGCCCTGATGTGGATGATCTATATCTGCTGTACACATTTACTTTAGAAAAGTAAGTCGGATACTTTTTTGTTGCCATATTTGTATTTCAATCCAAGCCAATCCACTTTATTTATATAGCACATTTAAACAACAACAATGTTTCCAAAGTGCTGCACAACAATATTAAAAACAATATTCAAATATTATCCTTAGCTCCACCAATGACTGAATAAAAACAAAAAATTTAAAACCGATGTAAAAATAAATATGATTAAAAACGATTTGAAAGGGTAAAACCAATTAAAACAGTAAATAGAAATCAAAATGTATATAAAACACAGAGGACAACACAACTCACGTAGTGTTAAAAGCCAAAGAATAAAAGTGGCTTTGACTTTATTAAATGTTTGGGTAGAATTGTATTCAACAAAACCAGTTTTCTTTGAAGTAATATAGACATTTATCACAGTTGTTTGTCTATTTTATGGAGAAATATAATTAATCATAGAACTGGCACCCAGTGTTATTAAAAAAGTATTGATTCTGAATCGAGTCGAATCGTGTGGTGGCCAAAGAGTCACAGAAGAATAATTCATATTTTTGGCCACTGTAACATTACGCAGTTTGAACAGTAACACTGTGTTTGAATATAGTAACACATTGGTCGATTAATACAGCAATTGCAACTTTACAATAAAAAACAATATGGTACTTTGAATAAACACGTTATTAAAGCCAATGTCACCTTGGTTAATACCACTTTAAAATGATGGATGACAGCACAGAACATTTACGATGCAGACACCTAGCGTCGTGCTAAGTCCAGCTCAAGGTCGCAGAATGCAGGGTTTATGTTGCCAAGGTCCTTCTCGTCGTCTTGGTGAAGATTGCAGCTTCCTGCGACACGCTTAAAACGGACAATCAGATATTGAGATTAATGCAAGGTGGGCTTTGGCGATATGAAGGATGGTCAAAAGTGTACGTACACTTGTAAAGAACATCATGTCATGGCTGTCTGGACTGTCCAATCATTTCTTATTTTGTTGTGATGTAGTGATTGGAGCACATACTTGTTGCTCACCAAAAAACATTCATGAAGTTTGCTTCTTTTATGAATTTATTATGGCTCTACTGAAAATGTGGTGGTCAAAAGTAGGGATGATGTTTGATAAGAAATTATCGAGTTCGAGTCTATTATCGAATCCTCTTATCGAACCGATTCCTTATCGATTCTCTTATCGAGTCCAGATAGGTTGTTGTATATGGAAAAAAACCACACAATATTTGGTTTAACAAAAGCTCACTTTTATTATATAATAAAAAAATAAAATCTAATAAATAAATAAATATTGACTGTGACCCACCTAAAAAAATTAAATAAAATAAATAAATATTGACTGTTGTTACCCAAAGAATATTAAGTGGGATTTTTCAGAGAAACAAATATATACAGTAACACAAAAACAAGCTGTCTCTGTGATCACTATAGGTGTATAAATAATAATATAGTGCTAAATAAAATCAGTCCCTTGGGCACAAAACTGAAAATAATACAGCTCTCCAAAAAGTGCACTTCTGCTGCTATTTGACATAACTGTTTGTTATGATGCTTTGACATTTTTGCACTTTATTTCTTTATTGAAAGAAAATTCTAAGAAGAGAAAAGTTGTTTGCAAATGTGGTTACAATGCTAAAAAATGAAAAGTTAAAGCTAAAAAAAGAAATACACTTTATTGAGTTAACATTATTTCTTTATGGGGGAAAGATGTTATGAGCTAGAGAATATAACAACTACACTACCCAGCATGCAACGGGAGTTACGAGCATGCGCGGTAGCCCCGAAAAGTGTTGCATGTTGCCACGCTGTGAAAGTAAACGTCAAGAACTCAGCCAACACGCCTCGTCTGCAGTATTTATAATTAGACAGACAACACATATACAGTGTGATTTTGTTTTGTTTACAAGGAAAGAAAAACAAAAGTTAAAAAAGGGAGATATGTTGTGTATATATGTATGTGCTGCGGTTGCATTAAGAACGTTGTGACAGCTGCCGTAAAGGAGGTGCGTTGCTAGCCTGGTTGCTATGTTTCCGGTTGGTCGTAAAAGTGTTGGTCATGTGTTTTTACCCTGCTCAAATCTCTCAGTAAAGTTATTCGTTGGATTATACCTTTTGTTTTGAACTTTATTACACCTTGGAGCGCTTTTTACCGTCCATTGTTTTCCTGCTTTCCCTATCTGCGCCTAATGACTGAGCTACGTGACGTCATTTCTTGTGATGTCCCACGGAGCATTTCTGGTCGGGACGGGATTCCACTCTTTTTCTTTACTATAGTGGTCTCGATAACGGGTACCGGTTCTCAAAAAGGGATTCCAGTCCGAGGACTCGGTTCTTTTCTTATCAAACAACCGGGAAAACCGGTTTCGAGTATCATCCCTAGTCAAAAGTATACATACAGCAATGTTAATATTTGCTTACATGTCCCTTGGCAAGTTGACCTGCAATAAGGCGCTTTTGGTAGCCATCCACAAGCTTCTGCTTGACCACTTGACCACTAAATTGCTGCAGTTCAGCTAAATGTGTTGCTTTTCTGACATGGACTTGTTTCTTCAGCATTGTCCACACCTTTAAGTCAGGACTTTGGGAAGGCCATTCTAAAACCTTCATTCTAGCCTGATTTAGCCATTCCTTTACCATTTTTGAGGTGTGTTTTGGGTCATTGTCCTGTTGGAACACCCAACTGCTGTCATGATCCATGGTCCGGATCATGTTTTGGTTAGTTATGTTCTCAATCAATCAATCAATGTTTATTTATATAGCCCTAAATCACAAGTGTCTCAAAGGGCTGTACAAGCCACAACGACATCCTCGGTACAGAGCCCACATACGGGCAAGGAAAAACTCACCCCAGTGGGACGTCGATGTGAATGACTATGAGAAACCTTGGAGAGGACCGCATATGTGGGTAACCCCCCACCCCCCTCTAGGGGAGACCGAAAGCAATGGATGTCGAGTGGGTCTGACATAATATTGTGAAAGTCCAACACATCAGCGAAAGTCCAGTCCATGGTGGGGCCAGCAGGAACCATCCCGAGCGGAGACGGGTCAGCAGCGTAGATATGTCCCCATCCGATGAACAGGCTAGCGGTCCACCCCGGGTTGGGAGCAGAGTAGAAAAGAAAATAAAAGAAACGGCAGATCAACTAGTCTAAAAAGGGAGTCTATTTAAAGGCTAGAGTATACAAATGAGTTTTAAGATGAGACTTAAATGCTTCTACTGAGGTAGCATCTCTAACTTTTACCGGGAGGGCTCTATAGCCTGCAGACTGTTCTGTTAGTTTTGGACTCCCTGAGTTCCTGTTGTGTGCACTCCTGGGTTTTATTTTGGTCACCGTGGGGATTAATTGGGTTCACCTGCCTCCGGTTAGTGGTCCCACGCTCAGCTGCTGTCAACCACTAATCAGAGAGCTACTTATTCACCTCGCTCGCCACGCTCAGTCTGGCGTCATTATTCGCTTCGCGTCTGGTTTCAAGTGTATGCTAAGTGCTTGCTTATGCTACAGTCACGTAAGTTTGGTTGTACTACTTTTGAGTTTCAAGAATAAACCATGCTCCTACCTGCAAGTCCTGTCCGGAGTGATCCGTTTGCATCCCGGGGTAACAGACCTCGCAGCAAGCTCGCCCAAGACCCAATCTCCGGGCTGATGATTTTAGCTTGTCCTGAAGAATTTGGAGCTAATCCTCCTTTTTCATTGTCCCATTTAAAGCAGCAGTTCCATTGGCAGCAAAACAGGCCCAGAGCATAATACTACCACCACCATGCTTGACGGTAGGCATGGTGTTCCTGGGATTAAAGGCCTCACCTTTTCTCCTCCAAACATATTGCTGGGTATTGTGGCCAAACAGCTCCAGTTTTGTTTCATCTGACATCACACGGACAAAGATAAAACCTTCTGGACTGAGAGGCTACCATGCAAGAAGGAAGTCCTTCCTCCAGAAGCCACACCTTAAGGCTCGTCTAAAGTTTGCTGCTGATCACATGGACAAAGATAAAACCTTCTGGAGGAAAGTTCTGTGGTCAGATGAAACAAAACTGGAGCTGTTTGGCCACAATACCCAGCAATATGATTGGAGGACAAAAGGTGAGGCCTTTAATCCCAGGAACACCATTCCTACCGTCAAGCATGGTGGTGGTAGTATTATGCTCTGGGCCTGTTTTGCTGCCAATGGAACTGCTGATTTAAATGGGACAATGAAAAAGGAGGATTAGCTCCAAATTCTTCAGGACAAGCTAAAATCATCAGTTGGGTCTTGGGCGCAGTTGGGTGTTCCAACAGGACAATGACCCCAAACACACCTCAAAAGTGGTAAAGCTATTATGTATTGCAGGGGGGGAGTTGACGGCACAGACACAAAGGGGCAGTATAGCTCTATGTATTTTATTTTATATATTAAAATATATATAATAATCAACAATAATACTATAAATAAACTAGAAAATGGAGTGTGACCAAAAGTGGTCAAGGAATGGCTAAATCAGGCTAGAATGAAGGTTTTAGAATGGCCTTCCCAAAGTCCTGACTTAAAGGTGTGGACAATGCTGAAGAAACAAGTCCATGTCAGGAAAAGCAACACATTTAGCTGAACTGCAGCAATTTAGTGGTCAAGTGGTCAAGCAGAAGCTTGTGGATGGCTACCAAAAGCGCCTTATTGCAGGTCAACTTGCCAAGGGACATGTAAGCAAATATTAACATTGCTGTATGTATACTTTTGACCACCACATTTTCAGTAGAGCCATAATAAATTCATAAAAGAAGCAAACTTCATGAATGTTGTTTGTGACCAACAAGTATGTGCTCCAATCACTACATCACAACAAAATAAGAAATGATTGTAAAGTCAAGACAGATGATGTTCTTTACAAGTGTATGTACACTTTTGACCACCACTGTACATACCTTCAATATGGAGAAGAGACAGGTGTCGCTTTTCATGAAGATCAGCCTTGATTCCACTTTGTGCTTCCAACCTCCTGGAGTCAAAAAGCATAACGTTTGTTCTTTTGTTTTGCATGTATAAACTAGTGGAGTATAGTACCTGTGCAAAGGCTGACTAGAAGGCCCACCATGATGGTGGTTAAGGTTCCAATGGGGCTGAAGTAAAGGTAGGACACGGAGTACCAGCTATCTGCCAGCAGGTTCCTTCTAGAAGGGGGAACAAAATACAAACTAGCCTGGTCCCCATACCAATATTTTGGTATGAGTTTAGTAGTAAGTAAACAAACAAAGACTCCTAATTAGTCTGCTGACGTATGCAGTAACATATTGTGTCATTTATACACCTATTATTTTGCACACATTATGAGGGACAAACTGTAAAAAATGATTATTAATCTACTTGTTCATTTACTGTTAATATCTGCTTACTTTCTGTTTGAACATGTTCTATCTACACTTCTGTTAAAATGTAATAATCACTTATTCTTCTCTTCTTTGATACTTGACGTTAGTTTTGGATGATACCACACATTTAAGGTATGGATGTGATACCAAGTAGTTACAGGATCATACATTGGTCATATTCAAAGTCCTCATGTGTCCAGGGACGTATTTACTGACTTTATAAACATTATATGAATTTTTAAAAAAGGAAAAAATATTTTGTGACGATAAAAAATATCGATGTAATCATAGTAGTATCGACTAGATACACTCTTGTACTTGGTATCATTACAGTGGATGTCAGTTGTGGATCCACCCATGGCGTTTGTCTACATTGTGACGGTGGTGAGCTATTGTATCCTCCTACGGTGTGTAGTGAAGCATGTTTAGCTAGTCCTCGTCCTCCAGTGATAATGGTACTTGTAAGAAACTTCCTTTATTTGTTGCCATGGAGGCCAGGATTAGTGATTTAGAATGAACTAGCTAGCCATGTGTTAAAGCAGCTCTTCCTGAGGGTGTTTCAGTGTTATAACTTCACCTTTATCTTTACTTTTTACACCAAAATGCGTCCATTCTCCCTTTTCTGTCTACACGCTGTGTCTGCTTGTAAGTACTCTGTGTGTGTGCGCTGCCCAACATGCTCCTCTGCTCGTAAAACCAGCAATGTCATGGCTGTAATAAAAACAATTTGGCGAACCGGTACTTTTCAAACAGAGTATGGTACCGTTTTTGATGAATTAGTACCGCAATACTGTACTAGTAGCGGTATATCATACAACTAATACAAACATGCGGTCGACCTAGACTTGATTGAAGGCTCTCCTGTGCTGACGGTCACGTACCTGTCGCCGCTGAGCCGCCCAGGTGAGGCGGCCATAGGGCTGGTGTGAGCAGGCGGGCCAGTGGAGGTCCAGTTGAAGCCGTCCAAGGTGCTGACATTGCAGCCCCGGGTGGTGAGCGGCAGGGGGCGGCTCATCTCGGGAGACGGTGGGTATATCTGGGCGCCGATGCCCACCCACAGAGACAAAACCAGGCCGGCCGCCAGACCCGACAAAGCTCCCTGAGGGACATTTAAATCACTCACAGTGCCAAACAACAACTCACTTAAAGATATTTGGAGCCGATATTCATTTCCAGTAAAAGTTATGTAAACATGACTAGTATACGTTAAAATGCTTTTATAATTTTTTTTGACTAAATATACTAGTAGCGACATGTTTTTTGCACCGCTAATGTTGTGTCTAATTTAGCAGCGAACAACATCAAACACCTTTTTTTATGTTTCTAAGCGGAGGATTTCAAAATAGCGGAAATCTCCTGGGAAAATTGGTGAAAATATACATCAAATATACATCAAAATAACTCCCCATCTTCAATACATCTTCAATACATCAAAATATACATCAAAATAACTCCCCATCTTCTACATTTTAAACAATCTCATACCAATTTATGGACTTAATTAGAGATGTCCGGTAATGGCTTTTTTTTGCCGATATTCCGATTCTTAATTAACTCTTAATTACCGATTCCGATATCAAGCGATACCGATATATACAGTGGTGGAATGAACACATTATTATGCCTCGTTTTGTTGTGATTCCCCGCTAGATGCATTAAACAATGTAGCAAGCTTTTCCAAAATAAATCAACTCAAGTTATGGAAAAAAGTGCCAACATGGCACTGCCATATTTATTATTGAAGTCACAAAGTGCATAATTTTTTTTTAACACGCCTCAAAACAGCAGCTTGGAATATGGGACATGCTCTCCCTGAGAGAGCATGAGGAGGTTGAGGTGGGCGTGGTGGGAGGGGGGAGGGGGGGTGTATAATGTAGCGTCCCGGAAGAGTTAGTGCTGCAAGGGGTTCTGGGTATTTGATCTGTTGTGTTACGGCGCGGATGTTCTCCCGAAATGTGTTTGTCATTCTTGTTTGGTGTGGGTTCACAGTGTGGCGCATATTTGTAACAGTGTTAAACTTGTTTATACGGCCACCCTCAGTGTGACCTGTATGGCTGTTGACCAAGTATGGTCAAAAGTGTACATACACTTGTAAAGAACATCATGTCATGGCTGTCTTGACTTTACAATCATTTCTTATTTTGTTGTGATGTAGTGATTGGAGCACATACTTGTTGCTCACCAAAAACATTCATGAAGTTTGCTTCTTTTATGAATTTATTATGGCTCTACTGAAAATGTGAGGGTCAAAAGTATACATACAGCAACATAAATTATCCATTTAAATAAGGCTCATGTGATGCAGTCATTAGACTCGGTTACAAACGTCACTAAGAAAACGCAAGCTATCACCTGCTGCTGACAGAAAATTGGTCAGGATGATCAAGAGTCAACTGAGAACCAGCAAAAAGCAGGTCTGCAAGGAATTGGAAGCTGCTGGAACACAGGTGTCAGTGTCCACAGTCCAGCCTGTTTTGCATGGCCATGGACTGAGAGGCTACCATGCAAGAAGGAAGTCCTTCCTCCAGAAGCCACACCTTAAGGCACGTCTAAAGTTTGCTGCTGATCACATGGACAAACATAAGACCTTCTGGAGGAAAGTTCTGTGGTCAGATGAAACAAAAATGGAGCTGTTTGGCCACAATACCCAGCAATATGTTTGGAGGAGAAAAGGTGAGGCCTTTAATCCCAGGAACACCATGCCTACCGTCAAGCATGGTGGTGGTAGTATTATGCTCTGGGCCTGTTTTACTGCCAATGGAACTGCTGCTTTAAATGGGACAATGAAAAAGGAGGATTAACTCCAAATTGTTCAGGACAAGCTAAAATCATCAGTTGGGTCTTGGGCGCAGTTGGGTGTTCCAACAGGACAATGACCCCAAACACACCTCAAAAGTGGTAAAGCTGTTATGTATTGCAGGGGGGGAGTTGACGGCACAGACACAAGGGGGCAGTATAGCTCTATGTATTTTATTTTATATATTAAAATATATATAATATTCAACAATAATACTATAAATAAACTAGAGAATGGAGTGTGACCAAAAGTGGTAAAGGAATGGCTAAATCAGGCTCGAATGAAGGTTTTAGAATGGCCTTCCCAAAGTCCTGACTTAAAGGTGTGGACAATGCTGAAGAAACAAGTCCATGTCAGAAAAGCAACACATTTAGCTGAACTGCAGCAATTTAGTGGTCAAGCAGAAGCTTGTGGATGGCTACCAAAAGCGCCTTATTGCAGGTCAACTTGCCAAGGGACATGTAAGCAAATATTAACATTGCTGTATGTATACTTTTGACCACCACATTTTCAGTAGAGCCATAATAAATTCATAAAAGAAGCAAACTTCATGAATGTTTTTTGTGACCAACAAGTATGTGCTCCAATCACTACATCACAACAAAATAAGAAATGATTGTAAAGTCCAGACAGCCATGACATGATGTTCTTTACAAGTGTATGTACACTTATGACCACCACTGTACGTGATGACAAAGGTGGGTGACATCCCGTCCAACCAGCCTCCAAACTAGAGATCGACCAATTTGTTTTTTCAAGCCGATAACCGATAATTTCATACCAATTTATGGATTTATTACATTGTCAAGTTTCCTGGTGAGGAACCCTGAAATATTGCCAACATTTAAATGAAAACAATTCTGGGCTCTTTCTAGTACAGGGGTCGGCAACCCAAAATGTTGAAAGAGCCATATTGGACCAAAAATACAAAAACAAATCTGTCTGGAGCCGCAAAAAATTCAAAGCCATATTACATACAGATAGTGTGTCATGAGATATAAATTGAATTAAGATGACTTAAAGGAAACTAAATGACCTCAAATATACCTACAAATGAGGCATAATGCTGCAATGTGTACATATAGCTAGCCTAAATAGCATGTTAGCATCGATTAGCTTGCAGTCATGCACTGACCAAATACGTCTGACTAGCACTCCACACAAGTCAATAACATCAACAAAACTCACCTTTGTGCATTCACGCACAACGTTAAAAGTGTGGTGGACAGAATGAGACAGAAAAAGAGGTGGCATAAAACACGTCCTAGAAAGTCGGAGAAAGTTATACTTGTAAACAAACTACGGTGAGTTCAAGGACCGCCAAAATTAGTAGGACAAAACGGCGCTCGCCAAATACTCGAATCAGTGAAGCATGTTTAATATAAACAGTGTGCTTTATAACAATTAGGGAGGTTTGTGTCATGTTTGTCCTCCTACGGAAACCATATTAAAACAAAAACTTTTTTTTTTCCTCATCTTTTTCCATTTTTCATACATTTTTAAAAAAGCTCCTGAGAGCCACTAGGGCGGCGCTAAAGAGCCGCATGCGGCTCTAGAGCCGCGGGTTGCCGACCCCTGTTCTAGTAGATGTGAGACATTTTTCAAGATGGCTGTCAAAGTTATGTTAGAGAAAATATGAGATTGTGTGAGCTGCCGCCTGCTCTTCCTATATAAGAACTATCCAACGTATCAAGATATTTACACAAAGTTTGGGTTTTCGGCAGATATCTTTTTTTTTAGTCGTCTTGGTGTCCATCCATCTTTGTTATTGGTTGCATGACGGAACATGAAACTCGTGGCGCTCCTTTAATGAGTCCACGCTCCGAGCGTTGCGGACGGAGGCTCATCGAGCGACTCCATCGCTGCGGTAGTGAAAATAAACAAAAGGGCAGGGAAAATGCTGGGAAGGAAGGACAAAAACTGGATTCCCTCGGATAAAATGTGAAGTTTTGACAGGTAAGCGAAGGAGACGCACTGCGTTAGGACAGAAAAGGTGGGGCGTGTCCACGTGAACGCCGCAGTGAAAAAGACGAGATATTTAACGTTGGAACTGGTCCACTTTATTTTTTGCAAATATTAGCTCATTTGGAATTTGATGCCCTGCGACATGTTTCAAAAAAAGCTGGCACAAGTGGCAAAAAAGAGTGAGAAAGTTGAGGAATGCTCATCAATAATTATTTGGAACATCCCACAGGTGAACAGGCTAATTGGGAACGGGTGGGTGCCATGATTGGGTATAAAAGCAGCTTCCGTGAAATGCTCAGTCGTTCACAAACCAGGACGGGGGCGAGGGATTACCACTTTGTCAACAAATGCCTGAGCAAATTGTTTAAGAACAACATTTCTCAACAAGGAATTTAGGGATTTCACCATCTACGCTCCGTAATATCATCAAAAGGTTCAGAGAATCTGGAGAAATCACTGCTGGTAAGCCATGATATTACGCACCTTGGATCCCTCAGGCGCTACTGCATCAAAAAGCCACATCGGTGTGTAAAGGATATCACCACATGGGCTCAGGAACACGTCAGAAAACCACTGTCAGTAACTACAGTTGGTCGCTACATCTGTAAGTGCAAGTTAAAACTCTACTATGCAAAGCCAACGGCATTTATCAACAACACCCAGAAACGCTGCAAGTTAAAACTCTACTATGCAAAGCCAACGGCATTTATCAACAACACCCAGAAACGCTTCGCTGGGCCCGAGTTCATCTAAGATGGACTGATGCAAAGTGGAAAAGTTTTCTGTGGTCTGACGAGTCCACATTTCATATTGTTTCTGGAACAAAGAGGAAAAGAACCATCCGGATTGTTCTAGAGTGAAAGTGTAAAATGCAGCATGTGTGATGGTATGGGGGTGTATTAGTGGCCAAGACATGGGTAACTTACACATCTGTGAGGGCACCATTAATGCTGAAAGGTACATACAGCTTTTGGAGCAACATATGTTGTTATCATGGACGCCCCTGCTTATTTCAGCAAGACGATGCCATTGAAAATGTGTGAAGGCTAAAATATGAGAAGGGAGACTGTTGAACAACTTAAGCTGTACATCAAGCAAGAACGGGAAAGAATTCCACTTCAAAAATGTGTCTCCTCAGTTCCCAAACCTTTACTGAGTGTTGTTAAAAGGAAAGGCCATGTAACACACTGGTAAAAATGCCTTTTTTGCAATGTGTTGCTGCCATTAAATTCTAACTTCATGATTATTTGCAAAAAATACCAAAGTTTCTCAGTGTGAACATGAAATATCTTGTCTTTGCAGTCTATTCAATTGAATATAAGTTGAAAAGGATTTGTTGTATTCTCTTTTTATTTACCATTTACACAAGGTGACAACTTCACTAGTTTTGGCTTCTGTAGTTCAGTTGATAATCGGTCAATCTCTCACTCCGATATTGACTCACCTTGGAGTTGGCGACAGGACAGAGGAGGCCCAGAGAGAAGAGTCCAAGTAAAGGACCGCCGATGATGCCAAAGATGCTGATGGTGGCCTACAGATTGACACGGTCACCCAGTATTCAACTAGCACACGTGATTATAGTCCAGCACTACCTGCAATATTCCACCCATGAGCGAAGCCAGTCCTGCCATTCCCATGCATACAAGGCCGAATAAAAAGCCTGCAAATAAGACGGTCAGACTCATTTCACACATGCTGGATAGTCCAAACCTACTCAAGGCTTTGGAGGTCCAAGCCAGCCGCCTGTCTGACATCTGCATGTGCGGTTTAATCAGGTCCTCCACTGTCACTGCAGCCAGCGCATTGATGCTGGAAGACACTGTGCTGCAGTGCATGGAATATATGTACAGTGGTGGTCAAAAGTCTACGTACACTTGTAAAGAACATCATGTCATGGCTGTCTGGACTTTACAATCATTTCTTATTTTTTTGTGATGTAGTGATTGGAGCACATACTTGTTGCTCACCAAAAACATTCATGAAGTTTGCTTCTTTTATGAATTTATTATGGCTCTACTGAAAATGTGGTGGTCAAAAGTATACATACAGCAATGTTAATATTTGCTTACATGTCCCTTGGCAAGTTGACCTGCAATAAGGCAATTTTGGTAGCTATCCACAAGCTTCTGCTTGACCACTTGACCACTAAATTGCTGCAGTTCAGCTAAATGTGTTGCTTTTCTGACATGGACTTGTTTCTTCAGCATTGTCCACACCTTTAAGTCAGGACTTTGGGAAGGCTATTCTAAAACCTTCATTCTAGCCTGATTTAGCCTTCCTTGACCACTTTTGGTCACACTCCATTCTCAATATATTTATAGTGTTATTGTTGATTATTATACATATTGTAATATATAGAATAAAATACATAGAGCTATACTGCCCCCTTGTGTCTGTGCCGTCAACTCCCCCCTGCAATACATAACAGCTAGAGATGTCGATATATGCGTTAAAATGTAATATCGGAAATTATCGGTATCGTTTTTTTTTTATTATCGGTATCGTTTTTTTTGTTTTGTTTTTTTTTGTTTGTTTTTTAAATTAAATCAACATAAAAAACACAAGATACACTTACAATTAGTGCACCAACCCAAAAAACCTCCCTCCCCCATTTACACTCATTCACACAAAAGGGTTGTTTCTTTCTGTTATTAATATTCTGGTTCCTACATTAAATATCAATATATATCAATACAGTCTGCAAGGGATACAGTCCGTAAGCACACATGATTGTGCGTGCTGCTGCTCCACTAATAGTACTAACCTTCAACAGTTAATTTTACTAATTTTCATTCATTACTAGTTTCTATGTAACTGTTTTTATATTACTTTCTTTTTTATTTAAGAAAATGTTTTTAATTTATTTATCTTATTTTACTAATTTTTTTAAAAAGTACCTTATCTTCACCATACCTGGTTGTCCAAATTAGGCATAATAATGTGTTAATTCCACGACTGCATATATCGGTTGATATCGGTGTTGGTTGATATCGGTATCGGTAATTAAAGAGTTGGACAATATCGGATATCGGCAAAAAGCCATTATCGGACATCCCTAATAACAGCTTTACCACTTTTGAGGTGTGTTTGGGGTCATTGTCCTGTTGGAACACCCAACAAGACCCAACCTCCGGGCTGATGATGTTAGCTTGTCCTGAACAATTTGGAGCTAATCCTCCTTTTTCATTGTCCCATTTAAAGCAGCAGTTCCATTGGCAGCAAAACAGGCCCAGAGCATAATACTACCACCACCATGCTTGACGGTAGGAATGGTGTTCCTGGGATTAAAGGCCTCACCTTTTCTCCTCCAAACATATTGCTGGGTATTGTGGCCAAACAGCTCCATTTTTGTTTCATCTGACCACAGAACTTTCCACCAGAAGGTCTTATCTTTGTCCATGTGATGTCAGATGAAACAAAAATGGAGCTGTTTGGCCACAATACCCAGCAATATGTTTGGAGGAGAAAAGGTGAGGCCTTTAATCCCAGGAACACCACTCCTACCGTCAAGCATGGTGGTGGTAGTATTATGCTCTGGGCCTGTGTCAGGTTCAAACACTGATGACATCTATTAAACAGGACAAGAAGCAAAGAATCAAACCGAGACAGAATTCAATGTGGTTCAGCGAGGAGAAACGTATACATATGTACCCTTGTACAGTGTCATTACGCTCTAACAGAAAAAGGTTCACGTTTCCTCCTTTATTTGGATATTCCCTGTTTACATAACAACAGCTGTTTCTAAAGGAATGGGGGGTATGTAAATAGCCATTGTTTTTGGTCACATAAACACAAAAGAAAAAGATGCCTCGGTCTTGGACTGGTCCTGGATCGAGCTTGGGCAAGTCTTGGATCACAATAGATAACCCCTCCCGTCTCCTCCCATCGTACACAGCGAAATTTCCCAAGCCTTTGGCTTGGTGCAACAAAGACAGCTTTCGTCTGTTCACTGGGAACCCAGAAAATGGAAAGTTTTTTGATAATTTACACACAATTTTTCTGACAGCCTGTTTTGCTATCAATGGAACTGCTGCTTTAAATGGGACAATGAAAAAGGAGGATTAGCTCCAAATTGTTCAGGACAAGCTAAAATCATCAGCCCGGAGGTTGGGTCTTGGGTGCAGTTGGGTGTTCCAACAGGACAACGACCCCAAACACACCTCAAAAGTGGTAAAGGAATGGCTAAACCAGGTTAGAATGAAGGTTTTAGAATGGCCTTCCCAAAGTCCTGACTTAAACTTGTGGACAATGCTGAAGAAACAAGAGTTGTAGAAATGATTGTAAAGTCAAGACAGCCATGACATGATGTTCTTTACAAGTGTATGTACACCTTTGACCACCACTGTATATAAACACACGTTCAATCTTCTTGTTCCTTTGACACAAACCTCAGTGATCCGCTATAAGCTGCTGCAACAAACAGTCCTGGAAGACCAGGATAGTCTCCCAGGATGTCCATCACCAAAAATGGCATCAACTACAAAGAGCGAGATATCAGCAATTATTTGTGTTTCCACTTCAATAACACTTTTCTTGCTGTACGGAACCTGGTCTGGAGCAGACACCATGCCAGAGGTCCACGGGTCACAGGTCCTGTACAGCGAATAGAGACACATCCCTGCCAGGACTGAGGACAGCAAGACGCACCACAGGCCTATCAGGTTGATGAACAGTGCCCTGTAGAGTAGAGGGAAACCTGAAGACGTGAACAAGTAAAAACACTCCCAATATGGCCCTATGAAACTCACAGTCGGGCCTGAGTGAGGCTCTTGCAAGAGATGTACCGCTGGACCTGAGCCTGATTTATCCCGTAGATGCTGACCCAGACAAATGTCCCGCCAAAGGTTACCGTCCAGAAAGTGTGTCTCCTCAGTGGGTTTGGGTCAAAGCTGTTGAAACATCATGTTGAAACATCATGTTGTAAAACATCATGTTAAAACATCATGTTGTAAAACACTCTGCAGGCCGAGTGCTACCAGACAACTTCTTCAATTTGTTTCCGCGAAGCACAGCATATACTTATGTGACGCAATCCAAACAACCTTCCCTAGTCATGGCGCAAAAAAATACAAATGCAACTAACATAAAAGTAAACAGACATGGCCACACATGACACAACTTTATGTGACACAATCCAAACAACCTTCCCTAGTCACGGCGCAAAAAAATACAAATGCAACTAACATAAAAGTAAACAGACATGGCCACACATGACACAACTTTATGTGACACAATCCAAACAACCTTCCCTAGTCATGGTGCAAAAAAATACAAATGCAACTAACATAAAAGTCAACACACATGGTCACACATAACACAACTTTATGTGACACAATCCAAACAACCTTCCCTAGTCATGGTGCAAAAAAAATACAAATGCAACTAACATAAAAGTCAACACACATGGTCACACATGACACAACTTTATGTGACACAATCCAAACAACCTTCCCTAGTCATGGCGCAAAAAATACAAATGCAACTAACGTAAAAGTCAACACACATGGTCACACATGACACAACTTTTTGTGACACAATCCAAACAACCTTCCCTAGTCATGGTGCAAAAAAATACAAATGCAACTAACATAAAAGTCAACAGATATGGTCACACATGACACAACTTTATGTGACACAATCCAAACAACCTTCCCTAGTCATGGTGCAAAAAAATACAAATGCAACTAACATAAAAGTCAACACACATGGTCAAAAACATGACACAACTTTATGTGACACAATCCAAACTACCTTCCCTAGTCATGGTGCAAAAAAATACAAATGCAACTAACATAAAAGTCAACACACATGGTCACACATGACACAACTTTATGTGACACAATCCAAACAACCTTCCCTAGTCATGGCCCAAAAAAATACAAATGCAACTAACATAAAAGTCAACACACATGGTCACACATGACACAACTTTTTGTGACACAATCCAAACAACCTTCCCTAGTCATGGTGCAAAAAAATACAAATGCAACTAACATAAAAGTCAACACACATGGTCACACATGACACAACTTTATGTGACACAATCCAAACAACCTTCCCTAGTCATGGCGCAAAAAAATACAAATGCAACTAACATAAAAGTCAACACACATGGTCACACATGACACAACTTTATGTGACACAATCCAAACAACCTTCCCTAGTCATGGCGCAAAAAAATACAAATGCAACTAACATAAAAGTCAACACACATGGTCAAAAACATGACACAACTTTATGTGACACAATCCAAACAACCTTCCCTAGTCATGGTGCAAAAAAATACAAATGCAACTAACATAAAAGTCAACACACATGGTCACACATGACACAACTTTATGTGACACAATCCAAACAACCTTCCCTAGTCATGGTGCAAAAAAATACAAATGCATCTAACATAAAAGTCAACACACATGGTCACACATGACACAACTTTACGTGACACAATCCAAACAACCTTCCCTAGTCATGGCGCAAAAAAATACAAATGCAACTAACATAAAAGTCAACACACATGGTCACACATGACACAACTTTATGTGACACAATCCAAACAACCTTCCCTAGTCATGGCGCAAAAAAATACAAATGCAACTAACACAAAAGTCAACACACATGGTCACACATGACACAACTTTATGTGACACAATCCAAACAACCTTCCCTAGTCATGACGCAAAAAAATACAAATGCAACTAACATAAAAGTCAACAGTCATGGTCACACATGACACAACTTAATGTGACACAATCCAAACAACCTTCCCTAGTCATGGTGCAAAAAAATACAAATGCAACTAACATAAAAGTCAACACACATGGTCATACATGACACAACTTTATGTGACACAATCCAAACAACCTTCACTAGTCATGGCGCAAAAAAATACAAATGCAACTAACATAAAAGTCAACACACATGGTCAAAAACATGACACAACTTTATGTGACACAATCCAAACAACCTTCCTTAGTCATGGCACAAAAAAATACAAATGCAACTAACATAAAAGTCAACACACATGGTCAAAAACATGACAACTTTATGTGACACAATCCAAACAACCTTCCCTAGTCATGGT
>NC_084742.1:66937467-66947467 GCF_033978785.1 Entelurus aequoreus | reverse complement strand
TTACAGATTCCAAAATGGAAAAAAAAAAATTTGTCCTCAAAATTCTACACACAATACCCCATAATGACAACATTGTTGTCCAACTATTCACACCACTTCACTTTTTACACCTTTTGTTATGTTACAGCATTATTCCAAAATGGAACAAAATTAATTGTTGCCCTCAAAATTATACACACAATTCCCCATAATGACAACATTGTTGTCCAACTATTCACACCGCTTCACTTTTTCCACCTTTTGTTATGTTACAGATTCCAAAATGTAAAAAAAAAAAAATTATTGTCCTCAAAATTCTACACACAATACCCCATAATGACAACATTGTTGTCCAACTATTCATAACGCTTCACATTTTCCATCTTTTGTTATGTTACAGATTCCAAAATGGAAGAAAAAAACAAAAAAAATTTGTCCTCAAAATTCTACACACAATACCCCATAATGACAACATTGTTGTCCAACTATTCACACCACTTCACTTTTTACACCTTTTGTTATGTTACAGCATTATTCCAAAATGGAAGAAAATTAATTGTGGTCCTCAAAATTCTACACACAATACCCCATAATGACAACATTGTTGTCCAACTATAAACACCGCTTCACTTTTTACACCTTTTGTTATGTTACAGATTACAAAATGGAAGAAAAAAACAAAAAAAATTTGTCCTCAAAATTCTACACACAATACCCCATAATGACAACATTGTTGTCCAACTATTCACACCGCTTCACTTTTTACACCTTTTGTTATGTTACAGATTCCAAAATGTGAAAAAATAATAATAATTGTCCTCAAAATTCTACACACAATACCCCATAATGACAACATTGTTGTGCAACTATTCACAGCGCATCACTTTTTACACCTTTTGTTATGTTACAGCATTATTCCAAAATGGAACAAAATTAATTGTTGTCCTCAAAATTCTACACACAATACCCCATAATGACAACATTGTTGTCACACTATTCACACCACTTCACTTTTTACACCTTTTGTTATGTTACAGCCTTATTCCAAAATGGAAGAAAATTAATTGTGGTCCTCAAAATTCTACACACAATTCCCCATAATGACAACATTGTTGTCACACTATTCACACCACTTCACTTTTTACACCTTTTGTTATGTTACAGCCTTATTCCAAAATGGAAGAAAATTAATTGTGGTCCTCAAAATTCTACACACAATTCCCCATAATGACAACATTGTTGTCCAACTATAAACACCGCTTCACTTTTTACACCTTTTGTTATGTTACAGCATTATTCCAAAATGGAACAAAACATAAATAATTGTCCTCAAAATTCTACACACAATACCCCATAATGACAACGTGGTTGTCAAACTATTCACACCACTTCACTTTTTACACCTTTTGTTATGTTACAGCATTATTCCAAAATGGAACAAAATTAATTGTTGTCCTCAAAATCCTACACAAAATACCCCATAATGACAACATTGTTGTCCAACTATAAACACTGCTTCACTTTTTCCACCTTTTGTTATGTTACAGATTCCAAAATGGAAGAAAAACAAAATATTTTTGTCCTCAAAATTCTACACACAATTCCCCATAATGACAACATTGTTGTCCAACTATTCACACCGCTTCACTTTTTCCACCTTTTGTTATGTTACAGCATTATTCCAAAATGGAACAAAATTAATTGTTGTCCCCTAGCATTCAAAAAAGCGGTTATTCATCCTCTGCTCAAAAGACCTAACCTCGATCCTGACCTCATGGTAAACTACCGACCGGTCTCCCACCTTCCGTCTATTTCCAAAATTCTCGAAAAAAATTGTCGCGCAGCAGCTAAATGAACACTTAGTGACTAACAATCTCTGTGAACCTTTTCAATCCGGTTTCAGGGCAAATCACTCTACGGAGACAGCCCTCGCAAAAATGACTAATGATCTATTGCTAACGATTGATGTCATCCATGTTGCTGCTTCTTGATCTTAGCGCCGCTTTCGATACCGTCGATCATAATATTTTATTAGAGCGTATCAAAACGTGTATTGGGATGTCAGACTTAGCCTTGTCTTGGTTTAACTCTTATCTTACTGACAGGATGCAGTGCGTCACCCATAACAATGTGACCTCGGACTATGTCAAGGTAACGTGCGGAGTTCCCCAGGGTTCGGTTCTTGGCCCTGCACTCTTTAGTATTTACATGCTGCCGCTAGGTGACATCATACGCAAGTACGGTGTTAGCTTTCACTGTTATGCTGATGACACCCAACTCTACATGCCCCTAAAGCTGACCAACACGCCGGACTGTAGTCAGCTGGAGGCGTGTCTTAATGACATTAAACAATGGATGTCCGCTAACTTTTTGCAACTCAACGCTAAGAAAACGGAAATGCTGATTATTGGTCCTGCTAGACACCAACATCTATTTAATAATACCACCTTAACATTTGACAACCAAACAATTAAACAAGGAGACTCGGTAAAGAATCTGGGTATTATCTTAGACCCAACTCTCTCGTTTGAGTCACACATTAAGAGTGTTACTAAAACGGCCTTCTTTCATCTCCGTAATATCGCTAAAATTCGTTCCATCTTGTCCACTAGCGACGCTGAGATCATTATTCATGCGTTCGTTACGTCTCGTCTCGATTACTGTAACGTATTTTTTTCGGGCCTCCCTATGTCTAGCATTAAAAGATTACAGTTGGTACAAAATGCGGCTGCAAGACTTTTGACAAAAACAAGAAAGTTTGATCATATTACGCCTATACTGTATATACCTTTATATACTTATAAACATACCTATACTGGCTCACCTGCACTGGCTTCCTGTGCACTTAAGATGCGACTTTAAGGTTTTACTACTTACGTATAAAATACTACACGGTTTAGCTCCAGCCTATCTCGCCGATTGTATTGTACCATATGTCCCGGCAAGAAATCTGCGTTCAAAGAACTCCGGCTTATTAGTGATTCCCAGAGCCAAAAAAAAGTCTGCGGGCTATAGAGCGTTTTCTATTCGGGCTCCAGTACTCTGGAATGCCCTCCCGGTAACAGTTAGAGATGCTACCTCAGTAGAAGCATTTAAGTCCCATCTTAAAACTCATTTGTATAATCTAGCCTTTAAATAGACTCCCTTTTTAGACCAGTTGATCTGCCGTTTCTTTTCTTCTCTCCTCTTCTCCCCTGTCCCTTGCGAGGGGGAGTTGCATAGGTCCGGTGGCCATGGATGAAGTGCTGGCTGTCCAGAGTCGGGACCCCGGGTGGACCACTAGCCTGTGCATCGGTTGGGGACATCTCTGCGCTGCTGACCCGTCTCCGCTCGGGATGGTTTCCTGCTGGCCCCACTATGGACTGGACTCTCGCTGATGTGTTGGATCCACTGTGGACTGGACTTTCACAATATTATGTCAGACCCACTCGACATCCATTGCTTTCGGTCTCCCATAGAGGGGGGGGGTTACCCACATATGCGGTCCTCTCCAAGGTTTCTCATAGTCATTCACCGACGTCCCACTGGGGTGAGTTTTTCCTTGCCCGTATGTGGGCTCTGTACCGAGGATGTCGTTGTGGCTTGTGCAGCCCTTTGAGACACTTGTGATTTAGGGCTATATAAATAAACATTGATTGATTGATTGATTGATTGATTGAAAATTCTACACACAATTCCCCATAATGACAACATTGTTGTGCAACTATTCACACCGCTTCGCTTTTTCCACCTTTTGTTATGTTACAGATTCCAAAATAGAACAAAATTATATTTTTGTCCTCCAAATTCTACACACAACACCCCATAATGATAATGTGAAAAAAAAAAATTTGAGGCACAGACCTGGGTAAGGGCTACAGAAAAGTACTGAGTCTCTGGTCTGATGAGACCAAGATTGAAGTCTTTGGCGTGAATGTTTGGAGGACACCAGGCACCGCTCATCACCAGGCCAACAGTGAAGCATGGTGGTGGCGACTGGGAAACTACTCAGGATAGAGGGAAAGATGAATGCAGCAATGTACAGAGACACCCTGGATGAAAACCAACACCCCCTATCGCGACTATACATGTGATTTTTTTTTTCTGGTTCTTTGTTTTGATTAAATTTGCAAAAATGTCATTGTCATGATGGGGTATTGTGTGTAGAATTTTGAGGACCAAAACGCATTTATACCATTTTCATAAAAGTGAAGTGCGGTGAGTACATTGCAGCGTATTATTCTGCCATAGCAGTAATCACACACCTGGAACACATCTGTCCACACCACTGCCTTCAGCCCGCCCTGTCACACACACACACACACACACACACACACACACACACACACACACACACACACACACACACACACACACAGCAGAGCATCATTTTGTCTGCCGGCATTTGAAGAAGCCCACCCTTCACCTACCAGTGTGCAGTAAAAGGTGCAGACCACACCCGTGGAAATGACGGCACTCCAAAGGTCCATACCGGTCACTGTGACGGGAGGCAGAGAGCGGACGCGTGACTGAGCAAAGAACCTTGGAGAACCTTGGAGAACCTTGGAGATACCATACCTTGGTTTAGAGCCAGAGCTGGGGTGTAGATGACTATTCCTGTGTAGAGAACCTAGAGCGAGCACCAGGAGATGTGTGTCACTTCATGTTCAAGTACACAAGCAGTGAAGGTGTGTAAATGGTAAATAAAAAGAGAATACAACAAATCCTTTTCAACTTATATTCAATTGAATAGACTGCAAAGACAAGATATTTCATGGTTTTTTTTTTGCAAATAATCATGAAGTTAGAATGTAATGGCAGCAACACGTTGCAAAAAAAGGCATTTTTACCAGTGTGTTACATGGCCTTTCCTTTTAACAACACCCAGTAAAGGTTAGGGAACTGAGGAGACACATTTTTGAAGTGGAATTCTTCCCCATTCTTGCTTGATGTACAGCTTAAGTTGTTCAACAGTCTCCCTTCTCATATTTTAGCCTGCACACATTTTCAATGGCATCGTCTTGCTGAAATAAGCAGGGGCGTCCATGATAGCAACATATGTTGCTCCAAAAGCTGTACGTTCCTTTCAGCATTAATGGTGCCTTCACAGATGTGTAAGTTACCCATGTCTTGGCCACTAATACGCCCCCATACCATCACACATGCTGCCTTTTACACTTTCACCCTAGAACAGTCCGGATAATTCTCTTCCTCTTTGTTCCAAAAACAATTTGGAAATGTGAACTCGCCAGACCACAGAACACTTTTCCACTTTGCATCAGTCCATCTTAAATGAGCTCGGGGCCCATGCGAAGCGCTTCTGGGTGTTGTTGATAAATGGCTTTGGCTTTACCTGTCATGATCCGTGGTCCGGATCATGTTTTTGTTATGTTCTGTTAGTTTTGGACTCGTTTAGTTCCTGTTTGACACCTGAGTTTGTTTTAGTTACCATGGCTACTTATGATATTCACCTGCCTCTGGTGTTCGGGACTCGCACCGGCTGCTAATCAGAGGACTATTTAAGCCTGCCTTGGCCAGTCAGTCGTCCTGGCGTCACTAGTTGTTTGCCTCTTGCCTGGACTACGTAAGTCTTGTTTATTTCATGCCACAGTTTCATAAGTTCTCTATGTCCATAGTCGATGCTAAGTGTTAGCTTTTGGCTCCAAGCGCGATCAGCGCGTTGTGCCTTCGCCTTGTTTTTCCGTTTTTTTGGACCTTTTTGAGTTTTGAGAAATAAATATGTTCCTACCTGCACGCTTTGTCCGGAATAGTCCGTTTGCATCCTGGGAGAACAAACCTCGCAGCAAGCTGCGACCCCGCCCCGTCATGACATTGCATAGTAGAGTTTTAACTTAGAACAATCCGGATGGTTCTTTTCCTCTTTGTTCCAAAAACAATATGAAATGTGGACTCGTCAGACCACAGAAAACTTTTCCACTTTGCATCAGTCCATCTTAGATGAACTCGGGCCCAGCGAAGCGTTTCTGGGTGTTGTTGATAAATGCCGTTGGCTTTGCATAGTAGAGTTTTAACTTGCACTTACAGATGTAGCGACCGACTGTAGTTACTGACAGTGGTTTTCTGAAGTGTTCCTGAGCCCATGTGGTGATATCCTTTACACACCGATGTGGCTTTTTGATGCAGTAGCGCCTGAGGGATCCAAGGTGCGTAATATCATGGCTTATGTGCAGTGATTTCTCCAGATTCTCTGAACCTTTTGATGATATTACGGAGCGTAGATGGTGAAATCCCTAAATTCCTTGTTGAGAAATGTTGTTGTTGAACAATTTGCTCAGGCATTTGTTGACAAAGTGGTGACCCTCGCCCCGTCCTTGTTTGTGAACGACTGAGCATTTCATGGAAGCTGTTTTTATACCCAATCATGGCACCCACCTGTTCCCAATTAGCCTGTTCACCTGTGGGATGTTCCAAATAAGTCTTTGACGAGCATTCCTCAACTTTCTCACTCTTTTTTGCCACTTGTGCCAGCTTTTTTGAAACATGTCGCAGGCATCAAATTCCAAATGAGCTAATATTTGCAAACAATAAAGTTGACCAGTTCCAACGTTAAATATCTCGTCTTTGGACACGCCCCACCTTTTCTGTCCTAACACAGTGCGTCTCCTTCGCTACAAATCAAAACTTCCAATTTTTGCCGGGGAAATCCAGTTTTTGTCCTTCATTCCCGGCGTTTTCCCACCCTTTTGTTTATTTTCGCTACGGCAGCGATGGAGTCGCTCGGCGAGCCTCCGTCCGCAACGCTCGGAGCGTGGACTCATTAAAGGAGCGCCACGAGTTTCATGTTCCGTCATGCAACCAATAACAAAGATGGATGGACACCAAGACGACTAAAAAAAAAGATATCTGCCAAAAACCCAAACTTTGTGTAAATATCTTGATACGTTGGGTAGTTCTTATATAGGAAGAGCAGGCGGCAGCTCACACAATCTCATATTTTCTCTAAGTCTTTGATGAGCATTCCTCAACTTTTCCCAGTCTTTTTTGCCACTTGTGCCAGCTTTTTTTGGAACATGTTGCAGGGCATCAAATTCCAAATGAGCTAATATTTGCAAACAATAAAGTTGACCAGTTCCAACGTTAAATATCTCGTCTTTTTCACTGCGGCGTTCACGTGGACACGCCCCACCTTTTCTGTCCTAACGCAGTGCGTCTCCTTCGCTTACCTGTCAAAACTTCACATTTTTGCCGGGGAAATCCAGTTTTTGTCCTTCATTCCCGGCGTTTTACTCCGCCCTTTTGTTTATTTTCGCTACGGCAGCGATGGAGTCGCTCGGCGAGCCTCCGTCCGCAACGCTCGGAGCGTGGACTCATTAAAGGAGCGCCACGAGTTTCATGTTCCGTCATGCAACCAATAACAAAGATGGATGGACACCAAGACGACTAAAAAAAAAGATATCTGCCAAAAACCCAAACTTTGTGTAAATATCTTGATACGTTGGGTAGTTCTTATATAGGAAGAGCAGGCGGCAGCTCACACAATCTCCTATTTTCTCTAAGTCTTTGATGAGCATTCCTCAACTTTTCTCAGTCTTTTTTGCCACTCGTGCCAGCTTTTTTGAAACATGTTGCAGGGCATCAAATTCCAAATGAGCTAATATTTGCAAACAATAAAGTTGACCAGTTCCAACGTTAAATATCTCGTCTTTTTCACTGCGGCGTTCACGTGGACACGCCCCACCTTTTCTGTCCTAACAGTGCGTTTCCTTCGCTTACCTGTCAAAACTTCCAATTTTTGCCGGGGAAATCCAGTTTTTGTCCTTCATTCCCGGCGTTTTACTCCGCCCTTTTGTTTATTTTCGCTACCGCAGCGATGGAGTCGCTCGGCGAGCCTCCGTCCGCAACGCTCGGAGCGTGGACTCATTAAAGGAGCGCCACGAGTTTCATGTTCCGTCATGCAACCAATAACAAAGATGGATGGACACCAAGACGACTAAAAAAAAAGATATCTGCCAAAAATCCAAACTTTGTGTAAATATCTTGATACGTTGGATAGTTCTTATATAGGAAGAGCAGGCGGCAGCTTTGATGAGCATTCCTCAACTTTCTCAGTCTTTTTTGCCACTTGTGCCAGCTTTTTTTGGAACATGTTGCAGGGCATCAAATTCCAAATGAGCTATTATTTTCAAAAAATAACAACATTTACTAGTGTGAACGTAAAATATCTTGTCTTGGCAGTCTATTCAATTGAATATACGTTGAAACTGATTTGTATTCATCATTTACTAGAGATGTTCGATAATATCGGCCTGCCGATATTATCGGCCGATAAATGCTTTAAAATGTAATATCGGAAATTATCGGTATCGGTTTTTTTATTATTGGTATCGGTTTTTATTTTTTATTTTTCTTAATTAAATCAACATAAAAAACACAATATACACTTACAATTAGTGCACCAACCCAAAAAACCTCCCTCCCCCATTTACACTCATTCACACAAAAGGGTTGTTTCTTTCTGTTATTAATATTCTGCTTCCTACATTATATATCAATATATATCAATACAGTCTGCAAGGGATACAGTCCGTAAGCACACATGATTGTGCGTGCTGCTGCTCCACTAATAGTACTAACCTTTAACAGTTAATTTTACTCATTTTCATTAATTACTAGTTTCTATGTAACTGTTTTTATCTTGTTTTACTTTATTTTTTATTCAAGAATTTATTTATTTATTTATTTATCTTGTTTTACTTTATTTTTTATTCAAGAATTTATTTATTTATTCATTTATTTATTTATCTTATTTTATTTTATTAATTAAAAAAAAAGGACCTTATCTTCACCATACCTGGTTGTCCAAATTAGGTATAATAATGTGTTAATTCCACGACTGTATATATCGGTATCGGTTGATATCGGTATCGGTAATTAAAGAGTTGGACAATATCGGAATATTGGATATCGGCAAAAAGCCATTATCGGACATCCCTACCATTTACCCAACGTGACAACTTCACTGATGTTGGGGTTTACTGTTTGAATGGCTTCTTACGGTCTGCACAATGAAGAGAAGAGTCCCGAGCAGGCGAGTGGCTCTGTTAAAACGTAGTTCCAAATACTTGACAGGAGCATAATGTTGTTATGGTGAAGCAAATGTTTAAAATGGCAGCGTTTAAAAGTCTTACTTCATAGGTGCTGGTGATGGCCAGCCGGTAGAAGACGGGGAGGAACACCTCAGACGTCAGCATCATAGTCATGACATACGACAGACCATAGAAGGCGATACTGCCTCCATAGCGGTACACCTGCAAAAAAAAAAAAGAGGTATAATAATAGCGGGGATATTATATCTTGAGGTTTTCCGCACCTCTGCCGGGTTGGAGAGCACGGTGACGGCCGACATGAAGCTGGCAGTCAGCGACAAGGAGACGGGAAGAGCCGTGAGCCTCCGTCCGCCAGTCAAGAAGTCCTGCGAGCTCCTCAGGCCCCTGTCCGCCCACGCGTAGTACACCCCGATGGCGGCGGACACAGCCAGCGTGCAGGCGAACACCGCGTAGTCCGCCGCTGCAAAAGAGCCAAGGACCACAGGGGCCATGTTGAGGTCAACTACAAAAATGGGGAAAGTTGAGTTTATGAAAACTGTCCCGTGTGTTTTGTCCGGGAACTCTCAGCAACATCAGGAATGGAAGCTTGTTATGTGTTGTGAAGAGGGGAAGGGGGGAGGTGGACATTCCAGGCAGGTACAAGATAATTGGTCAGTCCACTCCAAACTGTGGTCCAAGTACGTATCAAATGTGCACAAAGTGTTTTTGTCTTTTTGACGAGGCCTGCTTGTTCTTTAAACACTGAACTTTCTCTTCTTTGGAGGTTTGTGCTCAAGCAGTTTTAACACATCAGGCTTATATAGCTAGTTAAGACGCTTAAAGTCCCATTCCGCAACAAATATATATATATATATATATATATATATATATATATATATATATATATATATATATATATATATATATATATATATATATATATATCCGGATATATATATGGATATATATATATATATATATATATATATATATAT
>NC_084742.1:66897467-66932467 GCF_033978785.1 Entelurus aequoreus | reverse complement strand
TCCATAGTGGATCTAACATAATAGTGAGAGTCCAGTCCATAGTGGATCTAACATAATAGTGAGAGTCCAGTCCATAGTGGATCTAACATAATAGTGTGAGAGTCCAGTCCATAGTGAATCTAACATAATATTGAGAGTCCAGTCCATAGTGGATCTAACATAATAGTGTGAGAGTCCAGTCCATAGTGGATCTAACATAATATTGAGAGTCCAGTCCATAGTGGATCTAACATAATAGTGAGAGTCCAGTCCATAGTGGATCTAACATAATAGTGTGAGAGTCCAGTCCATAGTGGATCTAACATAATAGTGAGAGTCCAGTCCATAGTGGCCTGCTTTGTTAGGCATCTTTCAATGCCTAACCATTGAAAGACTTTGTATAGTTGAAGACGATGGTTTAGTGTGGCTGAAACGGGGCTTAAGGTAAATAATTATTGGTTTAAGGAGTTATCCGGCTTAGTGTAGACATAGCCTTAACCCCCAATTCCAACCCTTGACGCTGAGTGCCAAGCAGGGAGGTAATGGGTTCCATTTGTATAGTCTTTGGTATGACTCAGCTGGGGTTTGAACTCACAACCTATCCATCGCAGGGCGGACACTCTAACCACTGGCAGGATATCGGGATATTATGTACAGGATTTTCTATTAGTTGCTGATCCTCAGAATGTTAATTGACAGTGTAGCTCTTAATAATGTACTTTTAATATTGTTAGTACCTCACAAATTGATGTCTGGTCTCATATTTTCCGGGTGACGATCCACCAAGTGGCCTATTACTGGTATTCCTCGTAGACGTTGGAGTGTGCAGTGTTTTTCGGCATGTCCACGCTCCCACATGAGGATTAAAGACAATAACTGCTTGCTGGAGAGACTCCAACATCATGTTTTCTCCTCTATCGTAAAACTAAAATGTGTCCATGCTTCCCATTGAAACTTGGCAGGAGGTTCTCGGCTCTCTCTAGTGCCAGAAAAAAACTACATTGACGGGAGTTCAGTTCTCATTTGATACCGTAACACAGGGGTCACCAACCTTTTTGAAACCAAGAACTACTTTTTGGGTACTGATTAATGCGAAGGGCTACCAGTTTGATACACACTTAAATAAATTGCCAGAAATAGCCAATTTGCTGAATTTACCTTTAACTCTATGTTATTATTAATAATTAATAATATTTACACTTAATTGAACGGTTTAAAAGAGGAGAAAACACACAAAAAATGACAATTAAATTTTGAAACACAGTTTATCTTCAATTTCGACTCTTTAAAATTCAAAATTCAACCAAAAAAAGAAGAGAAAAACTAGCTAATTTGAATCTTTTTGAAAAAATTAAAAAAATAATTTATGGAACATCATTAGTAATTTTTCCTGATTAAGATTAATTTTAGAATTTGGATGACATGTTTTAAATAGGTTAAAATCCAGTCTGCACTTTGTTAGAATATATAACAAATTGGACCAAGCTATGTTTCTAACAAAGACAAATCATTATTTCTTCTAAATTTTCCAGAACAAAATTTTTTAAAGAAATTCAAAAGACTTTGAAATAAGATTTAAATTTGATCCTAGAGATTTTCTAGATTTGCCAGAATAATTTTTTTGAATTTTAATCATAATAAGTTTGAAGAAATATTTCACAAATATTCTTCGTCGAAAAAACAGAAGCTAAAATGAAGAATTAAATTAAAATGTATTTATTATTCTTTACAATAAAAAAAATAAATTTACTTGAACATTGATTTAAATTGTCAGGAAAGAAGAGGAAGGAATTTAAAAGGTAAAAAGGTATATGTGTTTAAAAATCCTAAAATAATTTTTAAGGTTGTATTTTTTCTCTAAAATTGTCTTTCTGAAAGTTATAAGAAGCAAAGTAAAACAATTAATGAATTTATTTAAACAAGTGTAGACCAAGTCTTTAAAATATTTTCTTGGATATTCAAATTCTATTTGAGTTGTGTCTCTCTTAGAATTAAAAATGTCGGGCAAAGCAAGACCAGCTTGCTAGTAAATAAATAAAATTAAAAAAATAGAGGCAGCTCACTGGTAAGTGCTGCTATTTGAGCTATTTTTAGAACAGGCCAGCGGGCGACTCATCTGGTCCTTACGGGCTACCTGGTGCCCGCGGGCACCGCGTTGGTGACCCCTGCCGTAACACACCACGGCATTATTGCTGGCATTTTTTAAAACCGAAATGCTGCGATTTTTACAATATCGTTGAAAAACTATTCCTAACTATTCTATTTCTTGCAGTTTCTCACTTTTGCTGAAAGACTTTCCAATGTCAACATTGATGTCATCCACCGCATCGACAGAACAGGATCATATGCAGAGGTATGCCGATATAAAACACATTTTAGCCTTCCCTTCCCTTCTAATTGATGTTTTTTTTTAACACTCAGGAAGTAGAAACCCATTTCTTTGAAGGCCTGACAAAATGGAGGGACCTCAACTTGACAGAAAATTTCAGTATGTAAAAAGTTGAAATACTGCCCTTTTTATGCTTGTTATGCCACTAAAATTGTTTGTTTTCCCCAGCTACGTTTTTCAAGGAGGTCTTCAACAAGAGCCAATCGTTCCACATGTTGGTTTTTCATCAGAAGTCCATAGTGGAGAGTCTAAAAAGTCACTTATCTGTCAAGAGCAATCTTGCCTATCAGCCTCTGCTGGAGTAAGTGGTCTTTATTTGTTTATCAGTTAAACATGGTGGCGGTCTTAAACAGTCCAAACACAGAAATGATCCAAAATCAAAACCACACAAACACTATATAACAAATGCAAACGTGTTGGCCATTGTAGATAAATGTTAGGAAAAAAGGGTGTTACTTTTGCTAGTAACGAGTAATTTCATTACTTCATCGTCGTTACAAATGTGTTGTGTGTTTGGCACGCTACTTTTGATGTGGTTGTATGTCATCAAGACAGCATCAGAGGCACAGCAAGTTCAATACGGGTAGTAACTTGTTTACAAATAAAACAACATTAGGGCTGGGCGATACGGCCTTTTATTGATATGTGGATATTTTTAGGCCATGTCACGATACACCATATATATGTGGATATTTGGCCTTAGCCTTGAATGAACACTTGATGCATATAATCACAGCACTATGATGATTCTATGTGTCTACATGATAACATTCTTCTTCATACTGCATTAATATATGCTACTTTTAACCTTTCATGCAGAGAGGGAAACCACAACTAAAAGTGTATTTATGAAACAGTTATTAAGCAGTGGCACAAACATTCATGTCATTTCCATTTCCAAAACAGAAAGTGCAAGATTGTCAGAGACATTTTAAAACAAGCTATTAGTGCACTTTTGTGCATGATGTCACTAAAATGACATGTCAAAACAACACTCAATTAAAGTGCACTTTTTGTACAGAACGCCACTACAGTAGTTTAAAACAAATAGTGTACTTTTGTGCATGATGTCACACAAGATATTTCAATAAGTGTCAAATAAAAATGAGCTGCATAATAGGAAATTAAATAGTGTATGTCCTTCGCTATGTGGTAGGTTCTGCGGACGTTATCTCCTTCTGTTGTTGATTATTTTTTGTTGATGTGGAAATGGTTGCTTGGGTATTTTGTGGGTGTGGCACCGAACGGAGATGTTGACATGCAGAGTTTCAAGCACTCTTCATTCTCTAGCAGGTGACTTTTCAAGTGATGCTACACATTAGCAGTAATGCTTCTTTTTCGTAGCAACGCTTTTGCCGCATACTTGACATATTACGGTTGTCTGTTCAACATCTTCCCGCTTGAAGCCAAACCACCGCCAGACGATGGACCCCCTGCTGTTTTTCTTGGGAATTAATTCTTCCTTCGTTTGTTACCAGATTGAGACCTTCTTTCTCTCGTATTACCACTCGCACCACAGCTAACCCATGCCGCTACCTGTCTGCTCCGCGAGGGCGTATGACGCTGCACGCGTGACAGTATGTGACGTATGTAAGAAGGTGCGCTTGTTTTATGTCTCGGTGAGAAGGAGAGACAACAAAGAGTGAGAAACGCCTGTAGTGTAATGCCTGCAGCTAAAAGCAACTGCGTGAGAACAAATACTCGAATATCACCATATACCGTATTTTTCGGAGTATAAGTCGCACCGGCCGAAAATGCATAATAAAGAAGGAAAAAAACATATATAAGTCACATTTTTTGGGGAAATGTATTTGATAAAAGCCAACAGCAAGAATAGACATTTGAAAGGCAATTTAAAATGTCTAAAGAATAGTGAACAACAGGCTGAATAAGTGTACGTTACATGAGGCATAAATAACCAACTGAGAAGGTGCCTGGTATGTTAACGTAACATATTATGGTAAGAGTCATTCAAATAACTATAACATATAGAACATGCTATACGTTTACCAAACAATCTGTCACTCCTAATCGCTAAATCCCATGAAATCTTATACGTCTTGTCTCTTACGTGAATGAACTGAATAATATTATTTGATATTTTACGGTAATGTGTCAATAATTTCACACATAAGTCGCTCCTGAGTATAAGTCGCACCCCCAGCCAAACAATGAAAAAAACTGCGACTTCTAGTCCGAAAAATACGGTAGTCATTTTCTATATCGCACAGAGAAAAACCCGCGATACATCCAGTATATTCCATATATCTTCCAACCCTACTTGATGTTAAATAGGAAGAGGCAACATCACACAGCAAACAACAATTGAGGCTAGGTACACGTACACTACTACTACAAGGGAATAATGAACAACAAGTCAATGATTGAAGTGACAAACTTGCAATCCTACAATACCCCATTTGTGGACAAGGAGACCACAGCCATCGAAGCACATTCAATTTCTTTATTAACTAGCGCTAACACAATCCAGTGCAAAGATTCAACAGAGCTGCTGGAAAACTACCGCTGAAAAAGCTAAGAAACCCAGCTGAGCTAAAATGCTACTCTGAGTGCGCTCTCGCTGACGTCGCTTGGCAACAGGCGCCGCCCTTTTAAAGGCCCACACGCACTGCTCTCATGAAACGTCTCTCTGTTTTTCCCTAGCATTTCCATAGTAATTCATTACATTTGTTGAAGATTAATTCTGCTAGTAATTCAGTTAAAGTACCGAGTAATGATCATGAATTACTTTTTAATAGTAATTTTGCGAACACTGTAGCCAAGTGAGCCAAATCTAACTCTGTTCTTCTTCATTTCCAGCCTAGTGGTGCAGCTGGCCAGAGACCTGCAGACCGACTTCTACCCTCACTTCCCGGACTTTTTCACTCTGATCACGTCAATGCTGGACACCAAGGACACAGAGGTGCTGGAGTGGGCTTTCACGTGCCTCTCCTACCTGTACAAGTACCTGTGGCGGCTCATGGTGAAAGACATGGTCAACATATACAGGTGAAACCTTTTGATTATGATTATAGCCCATCCACTCATCCTCACGATGTCTGGCAGGGTACATTGTTGCCATCTACGACTGTGCATATAGTAGATGTGTGTCTGTGCTAACCCTCAAGGCACCGTTTTCTCAATATATGTGTCAGTTTTCAGACAGAATTTTTAAATAATGATCATAATAATAAATAAACCCTCATTGCTTTAAAACAACAGTGCATCAAAATGAATGTCGTTATTAATTGTTGAGCTAGGCTAGTCTTCCACTCAGCACCTCATTTTTGAATACTGCGGTATTTTCCTTCTACTATCGGAGAAGCAAACATGGGTTTTAAAACACAAAGGGCATAAAAACGAGAAAAAAAGTGCTGTCAAATGACACATTTTAAAAATCAGATTAACAACACCTTTTAATTTAGATTACCATATTTTTTGGACCATGGGGCACACCGGATTAAAAGGCGCACTGCAGATGAGAGGTCTTTTTTCATACAAAATGCGCATTAAAGGGGTCATATTATGATTATTTTCTAAATGTAAAAGACTTCCTTGTGGTCTACATAACATGTAACGGTGGTTCTTTGCTCAAAATGTTGCATAGATGATGTTTTACACACCATTTCTTCAGGACGCGCCGTTTTATGGGCGGTCTTATTTACGTGCCTCCACTTGGACAGCGTCTTCTCCTCATCATCTTTGTTGTAGCGGTGTAGCGTGCAAGGACGGGAGTGGAAGAAGTGTCAAAAAGATGGCGCTAACTGTTTTAATGACATTCAGACTTTACTTCAATCAAGAACGGAGCAGCATCTCCTCATCCGTGGCTCACTAGTGCAACAACAACGCCCGAAATGTGTACCGTGACCGGCAGGCCCGGCCCTAACCAATCTGGCGCCCTAGGCAAGATTTTAGGTGGCGCCCCCCCACATCGGCAGTGAAGTGTATATACCGGTACTCACAAGAAACCGAATAGCTTTGTCTTTAACCTTTTTTTTTACTTAAAGAAAGCAAATTAACAATCAGAATAGTTAACAAGATAAAAAAAAATATGGATAAATAAATGAATACAAAAAGTAAAAAATGAATATATGAAATACAATATTTTTTACATACATAAACACAAAATAAAACGTGTCAACAAGTTGCATAAAATAAATTAAAAATACAATATAAATAAGGCACTGCACAAAACAAGATATCAAACCAGTATGACTTTAACAACTATATTACAAAAAAAGGGGATCCTACAGAGTTCTCTATTTGTGCTTTTTAATATTGCATTAACTAGAATGACTTACAAATTACTGTACACCAGGGAGTACTGTAATTACCTAACGTTACATTATTATTTTCCATAACAATTTAGCCCCCTCCACAATATTAACCCGACGTTAAAACAGAACTAGCTATTTATTGATTAGCAATTGCTGAATCATGTAACATTAGCTTAATGCTAAAAAGCCAGGTTACTATCACATTCTGTAACAGACAAATAATTTCATGTAGGCTAACCTCTGTCTTTTTCTCGTTTCTACTCCTCTTCTTTTCTCTTTTTTCTTCCCTGGGCACCTGACAGTTTTGGCCGTTTTGACATCTTGTGTTGATTTTTTGATGTGGTGACGTCCAAAAAGAGTCATGATACGGGAAGGGAGGGGGCGCACCGTGCCGGGGGAGGGGGGGCGTAATGTTGTAACAAATAATATTTCTATTAAATAGGCTTTACTTTGCATTTTAATTAACGTGGGATTATTTTATGTATTTAGAAATATATATATATATATTAGAAATGGCAACAGTGGAGGATGAATGTCCCATAACAAGAAGATAGAGAAAAGAAGAAGCTTATCCACTACGGTTTCGGCACGGACTACAATTGCCGACGCGTGCACATTTTCAGGGCTTATGCAGATCCCAAATACACATCAGCAGGTACCAGAAGGTAAGAAAAGTTGGTTTTGCATAATATTGCGAAACTAAACCGCCAGGTAATACGTCTGCTTATAGGTCCTTATACACACACCATAATAATACTGTAAGTTAATGCGCCGACAATCCGTCAAGCGCTGTGGCTTCATAGCTTACCAAAGTCGTACTAAAACATTTTGACAGATTTTTGAGCGCCGCGTGCGATGTTCTATATTTTCAATGGAACATATAAAATGTTGGTGTTGTTTACTTGAGTCATATTGCAGTCTACACATCTCTTATGTGTGACTGCCATCTACTGGTCACACTTATCATTACACCATGTACCAAATAAAATTGTTTCAAGGTCAGTAAGCACAACCAGAATGATTCCGTATATTAGGCGTACCAGGTTATAAGGCGCACTGTCGATTTTGGAGAAAATGAAAGGATTTTAAGTGCGAGTTATAGTCGGAAAAATACGGTAATCATGACTAATCACAGTTGCTACAAAAGCATTGTTTTACTTATTTGTGGTACTTTTGTAGACAACATTGTATTTGCCAGGGCCCTAACAAATATTAACACAAAAATAAATGTACATACAAATATGTTGTGCTAAAATTAATCAACTTAAATACTAATGAATATGTTTCTTAACTAAACTGTGAATAAAATGAAAGCGCATTACAGCTTCACCACTTTCGTCATCATTTTTGCACTTAAAAAGTCTCTCTGACTTTATTTAGCTCCAGACTTCTTCTGTTTGTTTGATACAGAGTCATATATAAAGAGAGTATGACCAACTCGGTTTCAGACCATCTCCTAAATGATTGGTCAAAAGCCCTCACGTGATTTCAGGGCGCCATGTTTGCATCCAATGTTGAGCTATGCGTACACTGCACTTCCTCATTCCACATCTCTTTTAATTAAGCATGGTTTATTGTAAGTTTATGAGCTGGAGTATGTTTAAAGCTATATTTAGACATAGTATTGGGGTTTATAAAAAACACAAACTAACGTCAGAAGGACCGCAATGCATGCTTCCGGGCATATTCTGCACACGTCCTTGGTAGCAAACATGGCGCCTGTTGTCTCATTGGCCATACTCTCTATACACGACTCTGCTTTATTATTGTCATTACTGCCACTTGTGGTATAAAAGTGTATCACAACAGAGGGGCCACAGCTGAGAAACAGATGTTTATTGGCTCGCGCCCGACAATGGCCCTTGGCCCTATGGTTAAGAAACCCTGCGTTAGAGTGTGTGCTTTGTTCCGAAATGGTAAAAAAGACATTATTTCCTAGTACTATATTATTACTGCTATTTTAGTGACAACTCTCTGAAAGGGTAAAAGGTGTAACCTTATTGTTCCCCTTTTTTCAGCTTGTACAGCACACTTTTGGAGCACAAAGAGGAGCACATCCGCAAGTTTGCAGCAGAGAGCTTCTCACATCTGATGAGAAAGGTGGGTGACATCCTGCCTGCAAACTACAGTTTTTTCAGAGCCAATAACCGACAATTTTCTGTCTGTGAGCACTTTGAGTATCTAGTTCAGTGTTTTTCAACCACTGTGCCGGGGCACACAGGTGTGCCGTGAGATACAGTCTGGTGTGCCGTGGGAGATTATCTAATTTCCCCTATGTGGGTTAAAAATAGAGATGTCCGATAATATCGGTCTGCCGATATTATCGGCCGATAAATGCGTTAAAATGTAATATCGGAAATTATCGGTATCGTTTTTTTTATTATCAGTATCGTTTTTTTGTTGTTTTTTTTTTTTTTTTTTTTAATTAAATCCACATAAAAAACACAAGATACACTTACAATTAGTGCACCAACCCACCCCATTTACACTCATTCACACTCATTCACACAAAAGGGTTGTTTCTTTCTGTTATTAATATTCTGGTTCCTACATTATATATCAATATATATCAATACAGTCTGCAAGGGATACAGTCCGTAAGCACACATGATTGTGCGTGCTGCTGGTCCACTAATAATACTAACCTTTAACAGTTAATTTTACAAATTTTCATTAATTACTAGTTTCTATGTAACTGTTTTTATATTGTTTTACTTTCTTTTTTATTCAAGAAAATGTTTTTAATTTATTTATCTTATTTTATTTGATTCATTTTTTTAAAAAGTACCTTATCTTCACCATACCTGGTTGTCCAAATTAGGCATAATAATGTGTTAATTCCACGACTGTATATATCGGTTGATATCGGTATCGGTTGATATCGGTATCGGTAATTAAAGAGTTGGACAATATCGGCATATCGGATATCGGCAAAAAGCCATTATCGGACATCCCTAGTTAAAAATATTTTTTGCAAAGCAGTAATTATAGTCTGCAAATGATGTGTTGTTGTTGAGTGTCTGTGCTGTCTGGAGCTCGACAAAGTAACAGTGTAATACTCTTCCATATCAGTAGGTGGCAGCCGGTAGCTAATTGCTTTGTAGATGTCGGAAACAGCGGGAGGCAGTGTGCAGGTAAAAAGGTGCTTATGCTTAAACCAAAAATAAACAAAAGGTGAGTGCCCCTAAGAAAAGGCATTGAAGCTTAGGGAAGGCTATGCAGAACGAAACTAAAACTGAACTGGCTACAAAGTAAACAAAAACAGAATGCTGGACGACAGCAAAAACTTACTGTGGAGCAAAGACGGCGTCCACAATGTACATCCGAACATGACATGACAATCAACAATGTCCCCACAAAGAAGGATAAAAACAACTGAAATATTTTTGATTGCTAAAACAAAGTAGATGTGGGAAATATCGCTCAAAGGAAGACATGAAACTGCTACAGCAAAATACCAAAAAAAGAGAAAAAGCCACCAAAATAGGAGCGCAAGACAAGAAGTAAAACGCTACACACAGGAAAACAGCAAAAAAGTCCAAATAAGTCAGGGTGTGATGTGACAGGTGGTGACAGTACACCTACTTTGAGACAAGAGCTATAGTGATGCATGCTTGCTTATGCTTTAAAGTCATATCCAACAACCACTTTTTACTGTCAACTGAGTTTCGTTTTTTAATGATTTCTGCTGGTGGTGTGCCTCCGCATTTTTTCAACGCAAAAAATGTGCCTGATCTAGTTGATAGAAAAGCGCTATATAAATGTAATCCATTATTATTATTATTATTATTAAGAACTGAAATAATTGCCATGTCAGATATCAAAATATATTCAAGGAGAATTATTAGTATTTTTTATTCTTAAATGAACTAAACAAAATAAATTGGGATGGTGCTTGAACAATGGTCACTACTATCTACATCACAATATATATTTTGAAAATACTAAATATTTGTGTATGATGTATCTGCTGATGTAGGCCGAAACCCATGAAAAAAAAGGCCTATATCGATGATTATCAAAATGCCAAATTTATTTGCCGATAATCGGTTGCTTTTAACATTCCTTATGTTATTATTGTGAGTATTTTTTGTGTCTCGTAGGTTCCAGAATTGGACACTCTACTCAATCACGTGTTCTCGGACCTGTGTCAGCACCCGGACAAGGCAGAGGGAGTCGGCCAGCTGCTGTTTGAGATGTGCAAGGGAGTCCGGCACATGTTCCACTCCTGCGCTGCAACGGTGAGAACCTACAGGTCGGATGACACGGTCATGTCTCCCAACATACTGACATGACACACCGTCTGCCCCGCAAGGCTGTACCCACTGCGTTGCGGAAGCTGGGGCCCACAACCAGCCCGGGAGTACCTTTGCCGTGGGACCTGGCGCGGGACGCTCTGGACCACACAGCCCAGGCTGCAGCCGGTTATGTGGACAAGGAGCACTTCTTGGTTTTTTGGGAATCCCTGCAGGTATGACTAGTGTAAAGTAGGGTTGTACGGTATACCGGTACTGGTATAGTATCGTAGTACTAATGAATCAAAAACGGTACTATACTCTGTTTGAAAAATACCGTTTCGCCATATTTGTTTTTTTACGGCCATGACATTGCTGGTTTTACGAGCAGAGGAGCAAGTTCGGCAGTGCACCAGCACAGAGTACTTACAAGCACACACAGTGTGTAGACAGAAAAGGGAGAATGGACGCATTTTGGTGTAAAAAGATAAGGGTGAAGTTATAACACTGAAACACCCTCAGGAAGAGGTGCTTTAAGACATGGCTAGCTAGCTAGCGGCTAAAATCCATCCACAGTCCGCAGTGTTTTAGCTACTTCCTAATCACTAATCCTTGTCTCCATGGCGACAAATAAAGTAAGTTTAAGTTAAGTTAAAGTACCAATAATTTTATAACACACACTAGGTGTGGTGAAATGTGTCCTCTGCATTTGACCCATCCCCTTGTTCACCCCCTGGAAGGTGAGGGGAGCAGTGGGCAGCAGCGGTGCCGCGCCCGGGAATCATTTTTGGTGATTTAACCCCCAATTCCAACCCTCGATGCTGAGTGCCAAGCAGGGAGTTAATGGGTCCCATTTTTATAGTCTTTGTTATGACTCGGCCGGGGTTTGAACTCACAGCCTACCCATCTCAGGGCGGACACTCTAACCACTAGGCCACTGAGCAGGTTTCTTACAAGTAGCATTATCACTGCAGGACGAGGAATAAGCTAAACATGCTTCACCGCTAATGATGCCATTCCTGAATGTAAACAAATGCCACGGGTGCATCTACACCTGACATCCTCTGTAATGATATCAAGTTCAAGAGTGTATCTAGTCGATACTACTATGATTACATAGATACTTTTTACTGTCACAAAATCTTTTTTCCTTTAAAAAAAAATCATATTATGTTTATAAAGTCAGTAAATATGTCCCTGGACACATGAGGACTTTGAATATGACCAATGTATGATCCTGTAACTACTTGGTATCGGATCCATACCTAAATGTGTGGTATCATCCAAAACTAATGTCAAGTATCAAAGAAGAGAAGAATAAGTGATTATTACATTTGAACAGAAGTGTAGATAGAACATGTTAAAACAGAAAGTAAGCAGATATTAACAGTAAATAAACAAGTAGATTAATAATCCATTTTTACAGTTTGTCCCTCATAATGTAGACAAAATAATAGGTGGATAAATGACACAATATGTTACTGCGTACGTCAGCAGACTATTTTTATTTAAGGACAAAATTGTTCTTCGCTTGCAATAAGAAACATATGTTTAATGTACCGTAAGATTTTTTTGTTAAAATAAAGCCGATAATGCCATTTTTTGTGGTAACCTTTATTTTAAAAAAAGTGTAAAGTGTAAAGTACGGCCTGTTATATTCAGAGACTTTGCATTCGGGCTCAGATTCTGTGAAGCGCCACACGTGTCGCCTAAAATGATCCTAAAATATATTTTTATTTTATTTTATTGTTGCTGTTAGGGATGTTCCGATCAAGGTTTTATGCTGTTAGTTTACTATCATCAGTGAGTGAGATCAACCAATACCAATACCGATCACATTATAAACTAACATTGATTATGGTGAGTACTATTGGCAATATCAACATAATATTAGTACTAGTTCCTTATTTTCTTTTTATTGCATACAATTGTTTAAGCAAAACAAATAATACACATTAGCTAAACTATAGCAAAACTACTATCTACTACTTATATAAATACTTTGGTTTTTGCCCTCAAAGTCCTCATGTTCAGGGAATTAATCTTTTAGTTTGTAAACATTAACAAAATCCTATTTTTGAAAAAATAAAACTATTGACCTAATCACTCAATATCAATCATATACAGACAATAGCCTTGTTATCGACACCACTAATGTATAGACCGTTCTGCCCTCCTCTTACGTGTTGTAGGGCGATGTTAACACGTCAACAGTTGTATATTATCCTCTCGCTAACTATTACTAATATACTTATTAATTTCCTACTAACTGCTTACTTTCTGCTGTTTCTATTTACAGCTTTAGCTATTAGCATGGCTTGCTCTTGGTGTGTAACATGTTTAACCTCGTCTTCCGATGATAATGCTACTTAGAAATGCAGTTTATTCATCGTAATGGAGGTGATTATTATTAGCTTTGAGGAGCGGCTCCACACTGTGTATGGAGACATCATTCGGAATAATAATACAGTGTCAGTGTTTGTGATCGGCTCTAAAAGGCAATAATCAGCAAAGGCAATCAGATACTTTTCCAAATCGTCCGATACTGGTCGGTGTCCAATTGATCAGCACATCCCTAGTTGCTGTGTATTATTGCATTTGTTTTATTACAGTTTTGTGTTTTATTAGTGCTTTTTTAAAGCCCAATTGTTACTTTTTTATTGAAACCGTCATCCTAGAAGAGTATTGTCTAAAGCAGAGGTGTCAAACTTGTTTATATTGAGGGTCACACCCCAGAAATTTGTTACAGTGAACATTATATGAATATAATTGTATGAGAATTTGCCTCATGAAATTGTGACTTCTATGCATTTCATTACTATACATTTTTCAGTACACTGTAAAAAAAAGGTAAATTTTGCGTTAAAAAACTGGCCATATTTTTTTCCATAAAATATACTGTACAGTGTTTTTTTTTATTTGACTGTAAATGAAAAACGGTACTACTGTGTTTTTACAGTAAAATTCCAGCAGTTGTTTTTTTTACTATAAAATCTATTATAATTTTTACAGTTCATAATTTGATGGATATGAATAATCATAAGGGAAGCAGATATTTAAGTATTTTTTATTTATATTATTATATTATATTTTTATTTGAACAAACCATTTTTAAATGTATGACAGTATAATTGTCTGTGGCATTAGTACGGTAGATAATATTTACATTTTAAATAGTTAAAAAATATTTTTTATAATAATAAAAGTATTAATTGATGGATATTGGCTTTGAAATCATAAGTCAAGCAGATATGTATTTTTAATTTTTATTTTAACAAAACATTTTTAAATGTATGACAATATAATTGTCTGTGGCATTATTAGATATTTACATTTTAAATAATCAAAAACATTTTTTTATAATAATAAAAGTATTAATTGATGGATATTGGCTTTGAAATCAGAAGTCGAGCAGATATTTAATTATTTTTTATTTTTGTTTTTATTTTTATATTATATTTAAAATTTAACAAAACATTTTTACATGTATGACGACATAATTGTTTGTGGCATTAATAGATAGTATTTACATTTTAAATAATTAAAACATTTTTTTTATAATAATAAAAGTATTAATAAATGTATTTTATTGGCCAGACTTTCGCAGGCCACATAAAATGGTGAGGCGGGCCATACCTGAGTTGGACAGCTGTGGTCTAAAGGTTGGTGCTTGACGTGTGTTCTAATCCACAGGCCATCGTGGCAGAGGTCCACGGTGTCATGGAGGCCAAGGGAGAAGAGGCTGAAGCAGCAGGTGAGCAGCTCCAAAGGCTGCTGTTCATCCTCCACACCTTAGTGTCTCACAAAGATGGAGCCAAGATCACGGAGCCGGAGAACGTCTGCCAGGTACAAGGAGAACACAAAAAAACACATTTGAGGATGAAATTGTCACCGAGTGTTATCTTCTGTCTTGTAGACTGTGCTGCGTCTGCTGGAGGGTGTGGCCCTCCCAGCTTCCTGTTCACGGCTGCTTCTCCAAATTGTCTCGTCCTTGCTCCTCGGGGAGAACATCAGCCTCCCCAGGGCTGTTATCCAGGAGATCATCTGCAAGGTACACCCATTGATATTACATTTTCAAGCTAATGTTGTGTATTTTGTTGGCATCTGACGTCTTGGTACTTTAGGTGTTTGACAGCACAGTTGGAGAAGATCTGATCCTGGAGTTCACCAAGGAGACGCTGACCATGAAACAGTTTGAGCAGGTAAGTCCTCACCACTTTTTGTCTTCCCCCAACAGTCACCCCTCTCTCTCTCTCCCCACCTCCAGCTCTTCTTGCCCACCCTCCTGCGGTACGTCGCCGGCTTGTTTGCCCGCGGCGACCCCCTGTCTCGCCATTGCGCCCTGGACGGGCTGGTCAGCCTCATCCTGGCCAAAGCCCCGCCCCCGACAGATGGCTCCATGGCTTTGGAGACATACCCACTGGTCTTTGCGAGCCAGACCGCCGGGTGAGTCGCACAAATCCTAATGAAATGAATGAAATGGTGTATTTCTCACACTGTGGTTCAGTCATAAGGAGGAGGGCCATGGCGTGCTGGAGCAGCCTACGGTGCCAGAAATGGTTCTGTCCCTCATTACACTTCCTGAAAAGCAGAACGGGCCTATCACGGATCTATCACTACCTTGGAGTGCACTCATGCTGCTGCCACACCTCAGGTAACATCCACACACCTGTATCTTAAAGGCCTACTGAAATGAATTTTTTTTATTTAAACGGGGATAGCAGATCTATTCTATGTGTCATACTTGATCATTTCGCGATATTGCCATATTTTTGCTGAAAGGATTTAGTATAGAACAACGACGATAAAGATTGCAACTTTTGGTATCTGATAAAAAAAAGGCTTGCCCCTACCGGAAGTAGCGTGACGTAGTCAGTTGAACATATACGCAAAGTTCCCTATTGTTTACAATGATGGCCGCATGAAGTGAGAGAGATTCGGACCGAGAAAGCGACAATTTCCCCATTAATTTGAGCGAGGATGAAAGATTTGTGGATGAGTAAAGTGCAAGTGAAGGACTAGTGGGGAGTTGAAGCTATTCAGATAGGGAAGATGCTGTGAGAGCCGGGGGTGACCTGATATTCAGCTGGGAATGACTACAACAGTAAATAAACACAAGACATATATATACTCTATTAGCCACAACACAACCAGGCTTATATTTAACATGCCACAAATTAATCCTGCATAAAAACACCTGCGTGTTTGTTATGCTAGCTCCTAGCTCCTCTGCTAGCTCCTAGCTCCATAGAACACGCCAATACAATTCAAACACCTGATCAACACACACAATCACTCAGCCCAAAAGACCGTTCACCTAACCCAAGGTTCATAAAGCTTATATATTTTTAAAAAGTTACGTACGTGACGCTGACGCGCACATACGGTCAAGTTATCAAATGTTTAGCAGCCAAGGCTGCATACTCACGGTACCTGATATTCAGCTGGGAATGACTACAACAGTAAATAAACACAAGACATATATATACTCTATTAGCCACAACACAACCAGGCTTATATTTAATATGCCACAAATTAATCCTGCATAATAACACCTGCGTGTTTGTTATGCTAGCTCCTAGCTCCTCTGCTAGCTCCTAGCTCCATAGAACACGCCAATACAATTCAAACACCTGATCAACACACACAATCACTCAGCCCAAAAGACCATTCACCTAACCCAAGGTTCATAAAGCTTATATATTTTTTAAAAGTTACGTACGTGACGCGCACGTACGGTACGGTACGTGTTATGCTAGCTCCTAGCTCCTATGCTAGCTCCTGGCTCCATAGAACACGCCAATACAATTCAAACACCTGATCAACACACACAATCACTCAGCCCAAAAGACCGTTCACCTAACCCAAGGTTCATAAAGCTTATATATTTTTAAAAAGTTACGTACGTGACGCGCACGTACGGTACGGTACGTGTTATGCTAGCTCCTAGCTCCTATGCTAGCTCCTAGCTCCATAGAACACGCCAATACAATTCAAACACCTGATCAACACACACAATCACTCAGCCCAAAAGACCGTTCACCTAACCCAAGGTTCATAAAGCTTATATATTTTTAAAAAGTTACGTACATACGCAAAAAAAAGTTGCGCACATACGGTCAAGCGATCAAATGTTTAGAAGCCAAAGCTGCATACTCACAGTAGCACGTCTGCGTCTTTGTCATCCAAATCAAAGTAATCCTGGTAAGAGTCTGTGTTGTCCCAGTTCTCTACAGGCGTCTGTGTATCAAAGTCAAAAGTCCTCCTGGTTAGAGTCTCTGTTATCCGAGTTCTTCCATCTTGACTGCATCTTTCGGGAATGTAAACAAAGAAGCGCCGGCTGTGTACTGTTGTGGCTGACTACGTTCGAAAAATACGTCCATTTCGCACCGACAACTTTCTTCTTTGCTTGCTCAGCTTCCTTCTCCATAATGCAATGAACATGATTGAAACAGATTCACGAACACAGATGTCCAGAATACTGTGGAATTATGAAATGAAAACAGAGCTTTTTCGTATTGGCTTCAATGTGGAAGGCATACCCGTGTTCCCCGGTCTACGTCACGCACATACGTCATCCTCAGAGGCGTTTCGAACCGGAAGTTTAGCGGCAAATTTAAAATGTCACTTTATAAGTTAACCCGGCCGTATTGGCATGTGTTATAATGTTAAGATTTCATCATTGATATATAAACTATCAGACTGCGTGGTCGGTAGTAGTGGGTTTCAGTAGGCCTTTAAAATAAGTATATTCTCACTAATAACAACTGCACTACTATATGAGTACGTGTTTTCTATTGTTTCATTGAAAATAAAACAGCAAAGTCCATTTGGCTGTCATCTGTTTTAATTATGAGACACAACTGTGTCAAAGTCATGATTTTTTTTTTTTCATGCTTGAAATAAGAAATGATTACTTTAAAAAAGTAGTTTTCTACTTGTGAGTGTTGATGACACAGCTTTGCAACAGTTGATATTCTAGTTTCAAGCATGTTTTACTCAATATAGGTCATCAAATCTCAGCAACAAGCTGTAATATCTTACTGAGATCATTTAGGAGCAAAACACTTAAAACAAGTTAAACACTCTAACATAAAATCTGCTTAGTGAGAAGAATTATCTTATCAGACAGAAAATAAGCAAATATCACCCTTATTTGAGATATTTCATCTTACTTAGATTTCACTTTTTGCAGTGTACTCGCAACATAACACATTATGCACTTATGGATCTTTTCTTTTGCAGGCCTCAAATTGCGGCTGATGTCATCCCCGCTGTCACGGCCTTTTTGAACCACCTCTTAAATGAAATCAAGTCGGAAAAGTTGGGAAAAGGTATTTGTTTTATGCTTCTTCTGTCCAAAGTTGAATAGCAGGAATGTGCACTGTTTGGGTGAACAAGTCAGTCTTGGCTATGTATTCTTCTTATTAGTTATGATACATAGATTCTTAAGATTGTTTCTCTAAACTTTTGCTGTTCCTGTTTCTCCAGCTGGTCTGTTTGTGGCCACACAAGCCCTCAGCTGCCTCCTAACTCTGGATAGTTCCGCCCAGCTGCTCTCTTTGGTCCCTGTCGACAGAATCACCTCCATCTTGCGGTTGGAACGTTGTATTATGACATTATGGATACCTTCCATCCCTTCAGTAACCGGTGCTAACTCCGTTTTGCGTGTTGATGCAGGAAGTTCCCATCGGAGCTGTCATCCCTGCTCTTAGGAGACCTCTATTACACCCGCTTGTCCGTTAGCGGTGCTTCAGAGCACCTATCCCATGATGCACTGCAGGATATCTACCAGATCCTGCATGGCAACCTGTCCTCCAACATATCAAAGGTGTTTAACTCACCAGAATGACTGTGATTTAAAAAAAAAAAAGCTTGACTTTATTAATGCTGTTTTCCATTGTAGATGCGCCTGCTAACGCTGAGGATCTTTTCGCAATTCGAGCCGCAGCTTCCTGCGCCGGGAGAGGTGACACGCCTCACTCTTGAAGTCCTCACCAATAGTTGTGAGCGAGTTACAGACTCCTGTGCTTCCCTTGCTCCTTCTCTGCCAGCCTGACGACCACGTGGACGTGCAGCCCGTGTTCTCCGTCTGCCTGCAGGCCGAGCTGGTGCCCGCCTCCCTGCAGGACGAGCGGGAAAAGCTGCTGCACCTGGAGAAGCTGCGGCACGACCTGGTGCAGCGCAGCCTGCCGCAGGGTGGCAACTTCCAGCAGGTATCAATGATGGATTGTATCATCATATGTGATTGACGATATTTGGCATTTTGACGTTAATCGTATCGGCCTTTTTTTTTTTTTTATCGGTATCCGCCTTCTTTGTTTGTTTTTGTTTTTACTAGATGTCCGATAATATCGGCCTGCCGATATTATCGGCCGATATATGCGTTAAAATGTAATATCGGAAATTATCGGTATCGTTTTTTGTTTTTGTTTTTTTAAATTAAATCAACATAAAAAACACAAGATACACTTACAATTAGTGCACCAACCCAAAAAACCTCCCTCCCCCATTTACACTCATTCACACAAAAGGGTTGTTTCTTTATGTTATTAATATTCTGGTTCCTACATTATATATCAATATATATCAATACAGTCTGCAAGGGATACAGTCCATAAGCACACATGATTGTGTGTGCCGCTGCTCCACTAATAGTACTAACCTTTAACAGTTAATTTTACTAATTTTCATTCATTACTAGTTTCTATGTAACTGTTTTTATATTGTTGTACTTTCTTTTTTATTCAAGAAAATGTTTTTAATTTATTTATCTTATTTTACTAATTTTTTTAAAAAGTACCTTATCTTCACCATACCTGGTTGTCCAAATTAGGCATAATAATGTGTTAATTCCACGACTGCATATATCGGTTGATATCGGTATCGGTTGATATCGGTATCGGTAATTAAAGAGTTGGACAATATCGGAATATCGGATATCGGCAAAAAGCCATTATCGGACATACCTAGTTTTTACACAACATCAGTAGATCTCAGGGCAAATAATCCATCTCATTTTGACCGTTTGGTTTGTCTTAGAGGACGTTTCGCCGCTCCTCTGAGTAGACTTCATCAGTTCATGATCATAGGCGAGATAAAGGTGAAGTCATAACACTGAAACACCCTCAGGAAGAGGTGCTTTAAGACATGTCTAGGCAGTGTTTTAGCTACTTCTAAATCACTCATCGCCGCCTCCATGGCGACAAATAAAGTACGTTTCTTACAAGTATCATTATCACTGCAGGACGAAGAATAGCTAAACATGCTTCACTACACACCGTAGGAGGATACAATAGCTCACCAGCATCACAATGTAAACAAATGCCATGGGTGGATCTACACCTGACATCCACTGTAATGATACCAAGTACAATAGTCGATACTACTATGATTACGTCAAAACATTTTATTGTCACAAAATATATGTTCCTTTTTAAAAAAATTCATATTATGTTTATAAAGTCAGTAAATACGTCCCTGGACACATGAGGACTTTGAATATGACCAATGTATGATCCTGTAACTACTTGGTATCAGATCCATACCTAAATGTGTGGTATTATCCAAAACTAATGTCAAGTATCAAAGAAGAGAAGAATAAGTGATTATTACATTTGAACAGAAGTGTAGATAGAACATGTTAAAACAGAAAATAAGCAGATATTAACAGTAAATGAACAAGTAAATCAATAATTATTTTTTACAGTTCGTCCCTCATAATGTGTACAAAATAATAAGTGTATAAATGACACAATATGTTACTGCATACGTCAGCAGACTAATTAGGAGTCTTTGTTTGTTTACTTATTACTAAAAGACAAGTTGTCTAGTATGTTCAACATTTTATTTAAGGACTAAATGACAATAATATACATATGTTTCATGTACACTAACATTTGTTGTTAAAATAATGACAATAATAACATTGTTTGTGGTCCCCTTTATTTAGAAAAGTATCAAAATACATTTTGGTACCAGGACAACCCTAGTCTCAACTATAATCTACACAAAGGAGCCCAGAATGGTTTTTATTGAAACGTTAGCCATATTTCAGTGTTTCTCACGAGGAAACTTCACAATGTAATAAATCTACAAACGTCTAGAAAATGATGAGTTATTGTGATGTAGAGAAAATGCCATAGTTTGACGAAATTTTTCCAGGACATTTGCCTTATTTTGAGATGCTCCTCTTAGACACACATAATAAAGGTGTTTGGTGTTCTTTGCAGCTAAATTAAATACAATGTTAGCACCGCATTAAACATGTCACTACCTGTATGACGTATACTGAAAAAATCATGTTAAAAAACAACTCAAAGCCTTGTCTAGCTGTTTACTGTTTAAATAACCTTTACTGCAAAATAATATTGGCCCAAAATATCAGTTAAAGGCCTTAATGACTACTAATAATTGTTATCGGCCCTGACAAAAACATATCGGTGTGCTTTGTGGACTTGGAGAAGGCATTTGACCGTGTCCCTCGGGAAGTCCTGTGGGGAGTGCTCAGAGAGTATGGGGTATGGGACTGTCTGATTGTGGCGGTCCGCTCCCTGTATGGTCAGTGTCAGAGCTTGGTCCGCATTGCCGGCAGTAAGTCGGACACGTTTCCAGTGAGGGTTGGACTCTGCCAAGGCTGCCCTTTGTCACCCATTCTGTTCAGAACTTTTATGGACAGAATTTCTAGGCGCAGTCAGGGCGTTGAGGGGATCTGGTTTGGTGGCTGCAGGATTAGGTCTCTGCTTTTTGCAGATGATGTGGTCCTGATGGCTTCATCTGGCCAGGATCTTCAGCTCTCACTGGATCGGTTCGCAGCCGAGTGTGAAGCGACTGGGATGAGAATCAGCACCTCCAAGTCCGAGTCCATGGTTCTCGCCCGGAAAAGGGTGGAGTGCCATCTCCGGGTTGGGGAGGAGACCCTGCCCCAAGTAGAGGAGTTCAAGTACTTAGGAGTCTTGCTCACGAGTGAGGGAAGAGTGGATGGTGAGATCGACAGGCGGATCGGTGCGGCGTCTTCAGTAATGCGGACGCTGTATCGATCCGTTGTGGTGAAGAAGGAGCTGAGCCGGAAGGCAAAGCTCTCAATTTACCGTTCCCATCCTCACCTATGTTCATGAGCTTTGGGTTATAACCGAAAGGACAAGATCACGGGTACAAGCGGCCCAAATGAGTTTCCTTCGCCGGGTGGCGGGGCTCTCCCTTAGAGATAGGGTGAGAAGATCTGTCATCCGGGGGGAACTCAGAGTAAAGCTGCTGCTTCCCACATGGAGGAGATGAGGTGGTTCGGGCATTTGGTCAGGATGCCACCCGAACGCCTCCCTAGGGAGGTGTTTAGGGCACGTCCGACCGGTAGGAGGCCACGGGGAAGACCCAGGACACGTTGGGAAGACTATGTCTCCCGGCTGGCCTGGGAACGCCTCGGGATCCCCCGGGAGGAGCTGGACCAAGTGGCTGGGAAGAGGGAAGTCTGGGATTCTTTGCTTAGGCTGCTGCCCCCGCAACCCCACCTCAGATAAGCAGAAGAAAATGAATGGATGGATGGATGGAAAATCTCCAAGTCTTGATCTTCTTGTTTTTGTCTTCCAGGTGCCGCTGCGTTACCTCCTAGCAATGCTGTTTGTCAACTTCAGGCCGCTGTGGGATGCCGTCATTGAACTTCTCGGGTTAGCGTCACTTTTAGAAGCTTAAAAATGAGCGGTTTATCTTTAAAGTGGTGTGGAAGATTGTTGTCGACGGTTTGTGCAGGAGCCATGCCAGAGGGATGGACAACAAAGACTTCTGGGCGGTGTACCATGAACATCTGGAGAAGGTGGCAGGATTAGCCGGTATGGACTCTGGTGGAGCAACAAAGGTTGAGGCTTGTTCTCCTTAAGGAAAGCCACACTGTGTGTGTTGTAGAAAAAGACCTGCAGGAGAGTAGTAATGATGACGAGAGCGACGACGAGGCCATGGACCTCCAGGGGGAGCCAGGTTGCGACGTCATCGAAAGCGGCGACGTCGGGGTGCTGTTCCTGCAGCACCTCAAGCTGACCTCGGACCTCGACGACAGGACGGACTTCCCCAACTTCCGCAGCCTGATGTGGCGCGCCATGGCCCAGTTCCCGGACAGGGTGGAACCCCGCAGCCGGCAGCTGAGCCCTCTGCTGCTCAGGTTTATCCGGTAAATGTTTCTTTCATGACGACCCATTCTATTGATCTCCATGACAAAAATCCGGACTCTGAGGTTGTCTCGAATGCAGGAATGAGTTCTACCCCGCCGACATGCTGGTGGCGCCTACTCAGAACCTGAGAAAGAAGAAGGACTCTCCCGCCATGACCGCGGCTGTGGAGGGAGAGGAAGAGCAGGAGGAAGAAGAAGAAGAAGAAGAGGAGGATAAAGAAGAAGAGGGCAAACAGCGGAGGAAAGCTCCACCACGGAGAGCGGCCGCAAAGTAAGACTTGGATGTCAATTAGGAGAAATAAATGGCATATTTGCAATCACTAAAGATAATAATTCTTGCAGCATTTTATATTTTTAAAACCTTTTTTATGTGTATTTAATACACATTTACTAGGGGTGGGAATCTTTAGAAGAGGTACTTTTATAGTATAAATAAACCCAAATAGTGTTCTGGAACAAAGAAATATCAGTAATCACCAAAATGATTCCCGGGCGCGGCCACCGCTGCTGCTCACTGCTCCCCTCACCTCCCAGGGGGTGATCAAGGGGGATGGGTCAAATGCAGAGGACACATTTCACCACACCTAGTGTGTGAGTGACAATCATTGCTACTTAAACTTAACTTTAACAGTAAATAATAGCCCATCCATCCATCCATTTTCTACCGCTTGTCCCTTTTTGGGGTGGCGGGGGGTGCTGGAGCCTATCTCAGCTGCATTCGGGTGGAAGGCTGTGTACACCCTGGACAAGTCGCCACCTCATCACAGGCCCAACACAGATAGACAACATTCACACACTAGGGACCATTTAGTGTTGCCAATCAACCTATCCCCAGGTGCATGTCTTTGGAGGTGGGAGGGGCCTATCCCCAGGTGCATGTCTCTGGAGGTGGGAGGGGCCTATCCCCAGGTGCATGTCTTTGGAGGTGGGCGGGGCCTATCCCCAGGTGCATGTCTTTGGAGGTGGGAGGAAGCCAGAGTACCCGGAGGGAACCCACGCAGTCACGGGGAGAACATGCAAACTCCACACAGAAAGATCCCGAGCCCGGGGTTGAACTCAGGACTACTCAGGACCTTCGTATTGTGAGGCACATGCACTAACCCCTGTACCACCGTGCTAAAGATAATAATTCTTGCAACATTTTGAAAACAAGTCCAATAAGTTGGACTTTTGGGCCCAAATTAAATAAACCCTTAGTTTTTAAAATGTAAATGTCCACTAATATATGTATTCAATTCATAAATATAATATACATTATTATATTGACTAAGTTAATTATTCTATATCCAATATATTTATTTTATTAGTGATTTTATATATTTTCTAACTTTTATATTTTTAAAGCCTTTTTTATGTGTATTTAATACACATTTGGGGCGGTATCCTCGGTTGGTAGAGCTGCCGTGCCAGCAACTTGAGGTTTCCAGGTTCGATCCCCGCTTCCGCCATCTTAGTCACTGCCGTTGTGTCCTTGGGCAAGACACTTTACCCAACCTGCTCCCAGTGCCACCCACACTGCTTTAAATCTAACTTAGATATTGGGTTTCACTCTGTAAAGCGCTTTGAGTCACTAGAGAAAAGCGCTATATAAATATAATTCACTTCACTTCACATTTACTAGAGGTGGGAATCTTTAGAAGAGATACTTTTATGGTATAAATAAACCCAAATAGTGTTCTGGAACAAAGAAATATCAGTAAATAATAGCGATGCTTATAAAAAATGTATTCTTTTTTTTCCGATTCTCAGTCAATCAATCAATCAATCAATCAACGTTTACTTATATAGCCCTAAATCACAGGTGTCTCAAAGGGCTGCACAAGCCACAACATTCTAAATGGATTCATTGTTTTCAAAAAACGTATAATACATTTTTAAAAAGACATTTTGAGGCCATCTCCATGCTTACTGGCTGGGCGTTTACGTCACATGTCCGCAACAAAAAGGAGGTTTTGGAACCTGTTTTGAAAAGGTTTTATTACTATACCAAGTAATACATTGCGAGAATTGTGTTGAATTGATTCTTAGTCCAATCGTTACCCAAAGATTCATAATCAGATCCAATTTGTGATGACAGAAATATAACATGTTTCAGTTTTTAGCTATAATCGTTCCAGTCAACTTGATGCTTGGTGACATTTTGGTGGCTACTATATCAGACATGGAAATCATATTTCCAGTGTAACTGTTGCTCTTCTACTTCCAGACAGCTGATCGCCCACCTCAACGTTTTTGCCAAGTTCGCCACCCCTCGCTCGCTCTACCTGGAGAGCAGCCTGAGAGAAGTCTACAACCAGGTAACGTCCAGAAGTCAACAGACGGCTTGGGATGGTTTGAAATAATTGTCCTGTCCTCTCAGTTCCTCTGTCATCAGGACCAGCAAATTCAGCGAGTGGCCCTTGAATGTGTTCTCACGTACAAGGACCCCAATGTCACCCCGTACAAGTAAGTACTTTTCTCTCCTCAATGGGCCTTTTGTGAGCATCTTAGATGGGAAGCTCCAGGAATGTTGAGTTGGGATTATTGAGCTATCACTTTACCAATCCTGTTATAGTCCCAGGAGGATTGTATTGCAAGTTGACTGCTCACATGATTCTGGATACTTTTTTCTTGTTTCTAGCCTCAATGTCAACATCTTTAATACGGTAATTGTATTCTGACGCCTTTCTGACATTATTACTAAAATGTTTGATACTGTAACTGTGTGTTTTTAGGGAGAATCTGCAGAGGCTGCTGGACGACAAGCACTTCAAAGAAGAAATTGTCCATTTCAACATCTCCGAGGAATCAGGAGTTGTTGAGGCTTCCCAAAGAGCTGCACTCATTCCATTACTCATGAGGTGTGTGTGTGTGTGTGTGTGTGTGTGTGTGTGTGTGTGTGTGTGTGTGTGTGTGTGTGTGTGTGTGTGTGTGTGTGTGTGTTGTTGTATTTCTACCCGTCTTGAGACATGAAGAAGGAAAAGTATCTTCTATACGAAGAGGTGTGAACAAGTGATGACATAAATCAATAACATTGCATCTAATAGACAATGTCTCATTTGCACCCCTGCTGGTCAAAATGAGGGTGGTCCCAAAAAGGAGGCATTTTTCAAATTGACTGTGTGTCGCTTTTAAAAGTGCTCCCCCTCTGGTCAACATATGAAATAACAAGTGTGTGTAAAAATTTGAAGTGCTCCCCCTCTGGCCAACATAGGTAATAACAAGTGTGTGGAAGAAATTGAAATGCGCCCCCTTTGGCCAAAATGAATAAATAAATAAAAAATGTATAAAGAGACATATTGTAATAACTTGAAGTAAATAATAATAACAAACAATTACAAACAAAAAATAAATTTAAAAAAATAAATTAACTAAGAGCAGTCTTTTTCTCACAATGTGTCGACTTTTTTCTCATAAAATTGGGAACAATTTCTCATATTCTTTCTGTTTCTGTAATATTGCAATATTTTCTCGGAAAATTATAACTTTTTTGTAAAATTATTACTTTTTAATGCAAAACGGTGACATTTCTCATATAAAATTCTGACTTTTATCACAATGTTGCCAATTTTTTTGTTGTTCTTGTAAAATAGTGATATTTTTTGAGTAAAATTATGACTTTTGCCATAATTTTGCCAAGTAAAATTCCGATTATTATTATAATGTCGCCAAAATTTTTATAGTTTTCTTTATGACTTTTGTCGAGTAAAATTACGACTCTTTTCATAAAATTGCCAAAATGTTAAGCTTTGCTTGTAAAATTGCGACTGTTATTGAGTAAAATTCCAACTTTTATCATAATATTGCACAAATGTTCAGTTTTTCTTGTAAAATTTTTGACTTTTATTATAATACTGCTAAGTTTTTCTTGTGAAACTGTGACCTTTTTCTTGTGTAATTACAACTCATTTTTCACAACAAGCTTTTTTATATTTGCATAGTATTAATGTTGTAAATACACATCTTTATATATCTAGAAAGGGTGGTCCTAAAGAGGGAGGCATTTTGCTCAGGTCTCAAGAAGGTAACAAATACAAGAGTGTGTGTGTGTGTGTTCTTGTATTTATGCCCTTCTTGGGACATCAACAAGGAAAAGTAGCTTCCATATGAGGAGGTGTGAACAAGTTAGACCGAAAATCATGGTCCCAATACGGAAAACCATTGTATCTAATAGAGAATGTCTCATTAGCACCCCTGCTGGTGACATCTATCAAAATGAGGGTGGTCCCAAAAAGGAGGGATTTTTCACATTGACTGTGTGTCGCTTTTAAAAGTGCTCCCCCTCTGGTCAACATATGAAATAACAAGTGTGTGTAAGAAATTGAAATGCGCCCCCTTTGGCCAAAATTAATTTAAAAAAATATATATATGCATATAGAGACATACTGTAATAACTTCAAGTAAATAATGAAGATTAAAAACAAATTACAAACAGAAAATAAAAATAATAATTACCATAACCAAGAGTAATCTTTTTCTCACAATGTGTCGACTTTTTTCTTATAAAATTGGGAACAATTTCTCATATTCTTTCTGTTTATGTAATATTGCAATATTTTCTCGTAAAATTGTAACTTTTTTTATGTAAAATTATAACTTTTTTATGTAAAATGATTACTTTCTAGTGCAAAATGGTGACATTTGTCATATAAAATTCTGACTTTTATCACAATGTTGCCAATTTTTTGGTTGTTCTTGTAAAATAGAGACATTTTTTGAGTAAAATTATGACTTTTGTCATCATTTTGCCAAGTAAAATTCGGGTTATTGTTATAATGTCGCCAACATTTTTTAAGTTTTCTTATAAAATTATGGCTTTTGTCGAGTAAAATTACGACTCTTTTCATAAAATTGTCACAATGTTAAGCTTTTCTTGTAAAATGAGGACTGTTGAGTAAAATTCCAACTTTTGTCATAATGTTGCACAAATGTTCAGTTTTTCTTGTAAAATTTTGACTTACGTTGAGTAAAATTACAAATTTTATTATAATACTGCTAAGTTTTTCTTGTGAAACTGTGACCTTTTTCTTGTGTAATTACAACTAATTTTTCACAACAAGCTTTTTAATATTTGCATAGTATGTATATATTATTAATGTTGTAAATACACATCTTTATATATCTAGAAAGGGTGGTCCTACAGAGGGAGACATTTTTCTCAGGTCTCAAGAAGGTACCAAATACAAGAATGCGTGCGTGCGTGCGTTATCCCACCTTTTCATCACCAATTTTTTTTTTTTTCCCCCTACCCCAGAATCCTGTTTGGTCGTCTGCGCAGCAAAGGCGGCAGTCGTTTCCAGGGGAAGTCCAGCGCCGCAACCCGCTCCTCCATCATCCTGCGCTTCCTGGCCAGTTGCCAGACGGAGGAGCTGGGAATGTTTATCGACCTGCTTTTGGAGCCCGTCCGCCATCATAGCCAGGGTGACCAAACTTGAACTCTTGTCTCTCTAACACCATATTATTCATATCACCTGATGTGTTATGTTCACATTTTGACATGCAAATCAATGCGCAAAATGGTCTCAATGGTTGGGTCATTTGTAAGGGGGCACAAAAAAATGTAATCACATCCAAATCGTGATTGTTATTCATCCCGATTCTAAATCAATTAATAATTTTCAAAAACCTATTTAAAAAATGTTTTTATTTTTTATAAGAATCAATTTTTAAAGACTCCATGCAACCAGAATTAGCTTCTCTAACCTGTGACCTGTTTTTGAAAAAGTTTCATTTGATTATTATTCAAAATAATACATTGCGAGGATTGGTTTTAATTCAGAATCAAATAGTCACACAAGGAATCGGATGGAATCGTTAGGTAAATGGGTTATACTTGTATAGCGCTTTTCTACCTTCAAGGTACTCAAAGCGCTTTGACACTATTTCCACATTCACCCATTCACACACACATTCACACACGCCGTCCTCTGGTGTTAAGTGCCCAAACATGCACATCCCTCGTAATTTGTCAAGAAACAGCTGCATTACGATGCTAATTTTAAATTAGGATATTTTTTTTATTACAATCTACTTCCCTTTTTTACTTCACTGATATTGAAAACATGATTTAAAAAAAAAAAAAAAGTTTTTTTTCTGTCTTAAAAAGTTGTTTTCTGTCTTAAAAAGTTTTGTCTTTTATTATGACAAAAAAACACAATGTGTAACAAAAATTGTGTGTAAATGAGGCAGCTAATGAAATAATTTGTGGTTGACATGGGATAAGAATAATAACTGTATTCCCTCAGTTAGAAATGTCATATACTGTGTACCGGATTTTGCTGACTGTAGAGCAGGGGTCACCAACCTTTTTGAAACCAAGAGCTACTTCTTGGGTAGTGATTAATGCGAAGGACTACCAGTTTGATACACACTTAAATAAATTGCCAGAAATAGCCAATTTGCTCAATTTACCTTTAACTCTATGTTATTATTAATAATTAATGATATTTATCTTTGTGGAAACACTGATCATCTTAATGATTTCTCACAATAAATATATATAGAAACAGATAAATATCAATATGCAACACTTTATCTTTATATTTTCTCTAAGTGCACATTTTTCAAATTGAACATTTTCAAATGATCTCTTCTAAGACAGTCTTGTGAAATCACAATATCCCATTTTAACTAGATAGCCACTAACATTTTTTAACAAATCATGAATTACTTTGCACCATTTTTGTACAAATAATAACTCATGTAAAATACAAAAGTCAACTCTCACGTTTTTTAATAAATCATGTCACACTTTGAACTGGACACCAAATCTGTTATCTATTTCTTTGTCAGTTAGTGAAGACCAAGTCTTTAAAATATTTTCTTGGATTTTCAAATTCTATTTGAGTTTTGTCTCTCTTAGAATTAAAAATGTTGAGCAAAGCGAGACCAGCTTGCTAGTAAATAAATACAATTTAAAAAATAGAGGCAGCTCACTGGTAAGTGCTGCTATTTGAGCTATTTTTAGAACAGGCCAGCGGGCTACTCATCTAGTCCTTACGGGCTACCTGGTGCCCGCGGGCACCGCGTTGGTGACCCCTGCTGTAGAGTGAACCGGTATATTATCCGCACCCACTAAATTTAAGGAAACAAATATATTTTTCCATATATTTGCCGCAGCGGACTATAAGGCGCAGATATATATATATGTTGTGCAATTAGTTATTTACATAGAAATATTCTGAAAATGTTTATTCATATACCGTAATTGTTTCCAAACGATGTCTGTAACACGTCTGATCAAACAAAACAGTGTGACAATCATTGGCACTTTAACTTTTAACTTAAGAAGTCATCATCAAGCGGAAGCGAGCTCTCCAATCAGCTATTTTGTGAAAAATGAAACAATACAAAAAGAACGCCATTGTAAGTTAATAATGCTAACATAGACACTCGTAAACGTGTAAGCATATTAGCTAATGCTAACGACGCTAGCGTCATTACATTACGGCGGCACTTACACACTCCTACAGACATCACACATGGGACGGTTTAGTAAGTAAGAATTGTTTTAGTTATATTGTAAAACTTACAAACATTGCTTGGAAGAATCCATATGAGTAGAAACGTTATGGACGGCGAGAAAACTGAACGCCACTCTACTTCCTGTTGAAAGCACTACTGGTAAAAAGGACTGCACTGAGAGAACTCGTCCAAAAGATGGCGCCATTAACAACAAAACACATTCTCAGTTTATTTCCGTGTTATTTTTTTTAACGTTTTATTATAGCCATCAGCGAAGAAAAATCCATTAATTAGCCACACCGTTTTGTAAACCGCAAGGTTCAAAGTGTAGGGGAAAAGTATCGGCATATTGTCAGGTTCAAACAGTGATGACATCTATTAATCAGACAAGAAGCAAGGAATTAAACAGAGACAGGATTCAATTTGGCTCAATGAGGAGAAACGCGTAGACCTGTCCCACGCTCTGACAAGAGAATTCTACGCCTCCTCTTTTATTTGGACTTTACTTGATTACATGGCGACAGCTGTTTCTAAGGGGAGGGGGGTTGTAAACAGCTGTCGTCCTTGGTCACAAAAAAGTTCAAAGAAAACATGCCTGGAGCTTCCGTCAGGTCCTCCGCTTTGTAGATCTCGGGTCAAGACAAGTTCTTCCTGTGGATCACAATAGATCAAAGAGACCGACACCTTCATGTCGCTTCCCATCCTACACAGTGGAGTTTTACAAGCCTTCTGCTTGGTAAGATCAAAGACAGCTTTTGTCTGCTTGCCGGGAACAGAAAGTTTGGTGATAACTTACATACAATTATTCTGACACATATAGTCCGGAATTTACCGCGCGTTGACCCGTCTCCTGTTTGTCCTTCAGGTTCCTGTTTGGCGGCGGTGGAGAAAGCGGTGACCGAGCTCGACGTAGGCGCCGTGCTGCCGCTGGGCCGCCAGCACAGTCTGTTGAACATCATCGACGTAGTCATCCAGAAACTGGGCCACCTGGTGGAAATGTACCTGCCCAAAGTGCTGCAGATCCTGCTGTGTATGACCGCCTCCGTGTCCGCCGTGCTGGAGAGGAGGGAACAGGTGCGTGGTGTCTCCTTCAAGGAGGAACGCATGTTCTCTGACCCAGCTGGGAAATGTCCTGTCCACAGGTGCAGCCCGGTTGCATCGGTCCTCTGAAGAACATGCGGCGTCTCGGGATCCTGAGGGTCCAGGATTTTTTCGACAACTTTGACACCTTGAGTTTCACCGCCGATCAGCTTGACGGCGTCTTCATGGCCGTTGTTTGGCCTCAGGTGCGTGCTAAACCGAATCAGTCATGGTGATTTGAAAGGAACGTCTTATGCTTAGGGGTTTCATTTCAGGTGACTCGCCTCAAGTCAGAGAGCACTTACTCGCCCACTCCCCTGCTGAAGCTCATTCACGTGTGGTGCAAACATGCCAGGTCCGCTTCTGTCACTTTTTCATCATTTTGCTCTTTCAATGTTGCCAAATGACATTCCTCTCGTGTCTTAGGTACTTCCCGCTCCTGGCCACACAGCGCCCAGACCACCCCGAGTGTGATGTCCTCCAAAACGTCTTCGCCATCCTCGCCGCCAGGAACGCGTCTCCGGTCACCACCGCAGTGGTCATGGACATAGCAGAGTCCCTCGCGACCAAAGAGGACTTTGTCGCCATGGAAACGGAGACCGAGATGAGCGAAGAGGCCGTGTTTCCGCAATCAGCAGGTTTGAAAAGCACTTTGTAACAAAGATACCAATATTTATTCATCCATCCATCCATCCATTTTCTACCTCATCTCCCTTTTGGGGTGGCAAGGGGTGCTGGAGCCTTTCTCAGCTGTATTCGGGTGGAAGGCGGGGTACACCCTGGACAAGTCGCCACCTCATCACAGATAGACAGACAACATTCACACACTAGGGACCATTTAGTGTTGCCAATCAACCTATCCCCAGTTGCATGTCTTTGGAGGTGGGAGGGGCCTATCCCCAGGTGCATGTCTTTGGAGGTGGGAGTGGCCTATCCCCAGGTGCATGTCTTTGGAGGTGGGAGGAAGCCGGAGGGAACCCCCGCAGTCACGGGGAGAACATGCAAACTCCGCACAGAAAGATCCCGAGCCCGGGGTTTGAACTCCGGACTACTCGGGACCTTCGTGTCGTGAGGCACATGCACTAACCCCTGTGCCACCGTGCTGCCACAGTTGTGGTCAAAAGTGTACATACACTTGTAGAGAACATCATGTCATGGCTGTCTTGACTTTACAATCATTTCTACAACTCTTATTTTGTTGTGATGTAGTGATTGGAGCACATACTTGTTGGTCACCAAAAACATTCATGAAGTTTGCTTCTGTTATGAATTTATTATGGGTCTACTGAAAATGTGGTGGTCAAAAGTATACATACAGCAATGTTAATATTTGCTTACATGTCCCTTGGCAAGTTTACCTGCAATAAGGCCATACTTTCCAACCTTGAGACCTCCGATACCGGGAGGTGGGTGGCGTGGTCGGGGGTGGGGCGGGGGCGTGGTTAAGAGGGGAATATATTTAAGCTAGAATTCACCAACTCAAGTATTTCATATATATATATAAATATATATATATGTATATGTATGAAATACTTGACTTTCAGTGAATTCTAGCTATATATATATATTTATTTTATTATACATATAAATAAAAGAAATACTTGAATTTCAGTGTTCTGGAGGCTATCCAGTAGATGGCAGTATTGTCCTGTTTAAGAGTGTCACAACATTGCTGTTTACGGCAGACGAACTGCTTTACGGTAGACTAAACGTGACTGCTGTTGTTGTGTGTTGTTACCGCGCTGGGAGGACGTTAATGAAACTGCCTAACAATAAACCCACATAAGAAACCAAGAACTCGCCCTCCATCATTCTACAGTTATGACGTCATTGGGCAGGCAAGCTGTTTATATTGTGGGAAAGCGGACGTGAGAACAGGCTGTCCCCACTCAGGTCCGCATTGAGCTGGAGGGGGCGTGGCCTCCAGCTCTGGCTGAATACCGGGAGTTTGTCGGAAGAAAATTTCTGCCGGGAGGTTGTCGGGAGTCTCCCGCTAAAAACGGGAGGGTTGGCAAGTATGAATAAGGCGCTTTTGGTAGCCATCCACAAGCTTCTGCTTGAATTTTTGACCACTAAATTGCTGCAGTTCAGCTAAATGTGTTGCTTTTCTGACACGGACTTGTTTCTTCAGCATTGTCAACACCTTTAAGTCAGGACTTTGGAAAGGCCATTCTAAAACCTTCATTCTAGCCTGATTTAGCCATTCCTTGACCACTTTTGAGGTGTGTTTGGGGTCATTGTCCTGTTGGAACACCCAACTGCGCCCAAGACCCAACCTCCGGGCTGATGATTTTAGCTTGTCCTGAGCAATTTGGAGGTAATCCTCCTTTTTCATTGTCCCATCAAAATTCAAGCAGAAGCTTGTGGATGGCTACCAAAAGCGCCTTTTTGCAGGTAAACTTGCCAAGGGACATGTAAGCAAATATTAACATTGCTGTATGTATACTTTTGACCACCACATTTTCAGTAGACCCATAATAAATTCATAAAAGAAGCAAACATCATGAATGTTTTTTGTGACCAACAAGTATGTGCTCCAATCACTACATCACAACAAAATAAGAGTTGTAGAAATTATTGTAAAGTCAAGACAGCCATGACATGATGTTCTTTACAAGTGTATATACACTTTTGACCACCACTGTAAGACAGTATTTATTCGTATATGCAAATCAGCTAAGATGTTTTGTTACAATAAGGACAATAATGACATTTTTTTGTGGTCCCCTTTATTTAGAAAAGTATCGAAAAGTATTGAAATACATTTCGGTACCGGTACTAAAATATTGGTATCGGGACAACACTACTGGAAATAAATATCAGTTATCGGCCTCCTTGACTACTAATAATCAGTATCGGTCTATCTCTAGTTTAGAGTATTCAAAATAGACATTATTGGCGTCTTTTTGCCGGGGTCTTCAGTGTTTCCCATAAACTGCCAAGATACCCGTGGCGTCGGGGGCGTGGCTATGGGCGTGGTCACCATCACATCATCGAGTAATTTGCATAATTTACTACAATGATTTGATTTTCTCTAAAAAGGCTCAAAAAATGTATACTTACTAATTAATAACAGTTTTGTTTTAAACGTCCATCCATCCATCCATCCATTTTACAATATAATTACAACACTTTATGTACATATTTATATACAGATTTGAACAATAAGTTATTCACTGAAATATATTTATTAATTGTGGTTCTTACAAAAAATATATCTTATAAAATATAAAAGCTAAAATGTCTCAAAGCTCTGCCCCTTTAATTAGTGCATACTAAATAATTTAACTTTAGCCTACTACTACAACCATATTATTTACCAGCAACATAAAGTGAAACAGAGGCAGAGGTGTCCTGCCACAGTCAGTAACAAATAAACAGAAAACAGTAGTGGTGGTAGATAGACACAGAGCTTCATCAAACATCTGATCCACTGA
>NC_084742.1:66864967-66892467 GCF_033978785.1 Entelurus aequoreus | reverse complement strand
GCAGGTGAGCACGGGTGTTGATGAGCAGATGAGGGCTGGCGTAGGTGGAGAGCTAATGTTTTTAGCATAGCTCTGTCGAGGTCCCGTAGCTATGTTAGCTTCAATGGTGTCGTTAGCAACAGCATTGCTAGACTTCGACAGGCGGCACAGCATTAACCGTGTGGTTACAGGTCCAGTGTTTGGTTCGGTGTCTCCTGATGGTAGTATTGTTGATCTTCTGTCTATCCTTCCAGTTAGGGGCTTATGTCTTTTGTTTCTATCTGCTTTTAAGCACGATGCTATCACGTTAGCTCCGTAGCTAAAGTGCTTCGCCGATGTATTGTCGTGGAGATAAAAGTCACTGTGAATGTCCATTTCGCGTTCTCGACTCTCATTTTCAAGAGGATATAGTATCCGAGGTGGTTTAAAATACAAATCCGTGATCCACAATAGAAAAAGGAGAAAGTGTGGAATCCAATGAGCCAGCTTGTACCTAAGTTACGGTCTGAGCGAAAAAAGATACGTCCTGCATTGCACTCTAGTCCTTCACTCTCACGTTCCTCATCCACAAATCTTTCATCCTGGCTCAAATTAATGGGGTAATCATCGCTTTCTCGGTCCGAATCTCTCTCGCTGCTGGTGTAAACAATGGGGAAATGTGAGGAGCCTTTCAACCTGCGACGTCACGCTACTTCCGGTACAGGCAAGGCTTTTTTTATCAGCGACCAAAAGTTGCGAACTTTATCGTCGATGTTCTCTACTAAATCCTTTCAGCAAAAATATGGCAATATCGCGAAATGATCAAGTATGACACATAGAATGGATCTGCTATCCCCGTTAAAATAAAACAAATGCATTTCAGTAGGCCTTTGTCTTCAAAGTGTGCATTATTTTACTGAAATAGGGACTTTCGAGGCTAGAACCAATTATTCATGTTTTACATCGTTCACTATACAAACTTTTAGATTTACCAACCATTGTCAAGAACCAAGTTCATAAATTAAGATTCCCCTGTATTTTTATGGGAAAAAAATATTTTTTTTTGGTACAATTATTATTATTTTTTTAACCTTTAACGGATTTCTTGTAAAAATGAAGCTACTACTGTATTACAAGGGTAGACTGGTGGAGAATAGTTAGAGTGAGGTTCCCCAAGGTGACACAGGTAGTAGTTCATCAATACGACACATGCTGAACCTAATTTGTACGACAACTCCACTAAAGCAGTAACAATTGTTCCATAAAGCATGATTTGTTGTGGTTTGTGTCAGAGCGTGCAGCAGGAATACACCACTGTGCTCGCCTGCCTGGTGAAGACCTTTCCCTCAAAGAAAGAGTTCCGAGACCTGGTGCAGCTCGCCGACTACAATGACCCCGAGTCTGACTTCTTTGAGCACATGAAGCACATACAGGTAGACTAACACATTTTTACCTCGCCATCTCGCTCCTCACTTTAAAAAATGTTGTTTTTTCTGGTAGATCCACCGCCGAGGTCGCGCCCTGAGAAAGTTGGCCAAGCAGCTGAACGAGGGCACGGTGGCGATGTCGCCACGTTCGCTCCAGTTTTACATCATGCCGTTCGCCATGACGGCGCTGTTGGATAAGAAGATGCTGAAGGTGCCGCTCGTTGCTTTCACCCCCTAACGCATTCATCACCCTCCCTATTTGACGCTTTCCTTTTGGCAGCACGAGAACATGACGTCCGCGTCGGTGGAAGTGGTGGGCGCCGTGTGCCGCAGGCTGACTTGGTCCAAGTACCTCAGCCATCTGAAGAACTTCATCCACATCCTGCAGACCTCGCAGATTGAGCAGAAGCTGGCCGTCAGGTAGGAAGTGTCAGGTTCAAACACTGATGACATCTATTAAACAGACAAGAAGCAAGGAATCATGCAGAGACAGAGTTCAATTTGGCTCAATGAGGAGAGACGTTTTTGGGCTGTACTCTAAGTTACAGAACCAACCTACGCTCTTAACGTGCTCCTCTATTTATTTGGGAGGTCCCCGGTTACATCACTGAGGCTGCCGCTGAAGGAAGGGGGGTCATTTCAGCAGCCCCAGTTAGACACAATATATGATTATTAATGAAATGCAAATGTGCTGAGACTCTCTGCTCTGTCTGCGTCACGGCACTCGATGTTCGCCCTTGGCAGTCAGCACACTGATACGAGACGACTCGTTTTGCACAGATAGAAAAGTACAACTTCAGCACAATTGATAATAACTATAACAACGGCCTTTAAGCATAAGAGTTGTGTGATAACTTACACATAATTATTCTAACACTTAACCACCGTATTTTCCATAATATAGAGCGCACCCAATATATAAATATATAAACCGCACCCACTAAATGTTAGGGGAAAAAAACGTTTTGTGCATATATTAGCCTGCACTGGAATAAAAGCTGCAGATGTATACATTTACATACCTGAATTATTTCCAAACGATGGCAGTAAAAGGACTGATCAAACAAAACAGAAGTCATGGTCATGGACCCACTAGCTGTGCAAGCTAGCTCTCCAATCAGCTAAACAGACTCAATAACTCCACGCTGACGTTTTGGTGAATTTACTGAGGAATTTGTGAAAGTGAAACAATACAAACAGAATGCCGTTGTAAGTTAATAATACTCACACAGACACTTGTAAACGTGTTAGCATTTTAGCTAATGTTAACGACGCTAGCTCGATTAAATTACGATAGCACATGCCAAAACACGCCTACAGACTTCACACGTGGGACGGTTAAGTTGGTAAGAATTGCTTTACTTATACTGTGAAACGTGTAAACGTTGCTCGGAGGGATGAATGGAAAATCCATACAAGTAAAAACGCTATGGACGGCTAGAAAACGGAGCAGCACTTCTACTTTCGGTTGAAAGCACTAGATGAAAGGACACTGCAGCACCTGCAGTGAGCGAACTCGCCCAAAAGATGGTGCCAAAGCACAAACAATAATCAGAGGGACAAACAGTAGAAGCCTTTTGAGGCATTTGTGATAAAGGGCTATATAAATAAACGTTGATTGATAGAAAATGGATGGATGGATGCTTGTTTTTTTGAAAGCTATTTGCATCATGGTCGTCAGCGAATACAAAACCATAAATCACCGTTTTATAAGCCGCATGTTTCAAAGTGTAGTGGAAAAGTAGTTGATTATAGTCCGTAATTTACAGTAACTTGTATTATTTGTTTTCCCACACTGTCAGGTTCAAACACTGATGACATCTATTAAACAGACAAGAAGCAAGGAATCATGCAGAGACAGAGTTCAATTTAGCTCAATGAGGAGAGACGTATTGGGCTGTACTCTTAGTTACAGATCCAACCTACGCTCTAAGGTCCAGACCCACATGCTCCTCTATTTATTTGAGAGGTGCCTGGTTACATCACTGAGGCAGCTTCTGAAGTAAGGGGGGTCATTTCAGCAGCCCCAGTTAAACACAATATATGATCATTCAGAAACTCGTCATATCGCCCTGTCTCTGCTCTGTCTGCGTCACGGTACTCGATGTTCTGGACACAAACACTGATAAGAGACGACTCGCAATCCAAAATTGCAAGTTGTCCCTTCGCACAGATATAAAAGTACAACTTCAGCACAATTGATAATAACTATAGCAATGACCTATAACCTCTTAAGGCCCAAACTGTTTTTTTTTTACATGCTTTTTTTATTTCTCTTTGCTATTTGGGTTTATTGGACCCTAATTAGAATAAAAACTAAGAATCATCTTTGTATATGATGTACTTAGTCCATAAGTACACAAACATGTACTTCATGTTTAGTGACATGCTATTTCTTATTTTTACACTTTTTTTTCCAAATTCCATTGTGTTATACTCTTCTGACACCACCAGATGGCAGTATAAGTGTCCACATAAGTGGCCATAAGGCTCCAATTCAGTATTGTACACAATTTTGGAAATAAGAGCTTAAAGGTGCTGTCCACGCAGTGGCCACTAAGCCTTTAGAGCAGGGGTGTCAAACTCATTTCGCATCGTGGGCCACATACGGCCTAGGGAGATGTCAAGTGGGCCGGACCATTACAATTATACCATACTCTGCTATAAATAACCAAAATATCATGTCTTTCCTTTGTTTTGGTGTAAAGAAGCACAAGAACATTAGGAAAATATTGAAATTTAATGAACTATCCTTTTACAAAACATTTCATGAAACACCTCATATTTTCTTAGACAAATGTGCAATTTACTTTTATCATTCACAAATATGCATTGCAACTGATCCCACTGATTGTACAAAAGCACAAAACTTTAATTGGTACTGAAAAATATAGTAATGCACTTTAAGATTAAATGAGACTTTTAAAGAAAGGAATTTTTAAACCACTTACACATACGCATATAAAATCTAAATGTAATCCCTGCGTACACCTTACAAACTAAGGAGAGTGATTTTAAATGTGTAATGAAGAAAGTGTTCGCCTGTCCTGTAAATCTGTAAACTTCATACATGAAACATACATACACATACAATACATACTGAAAATTTATGGAGTTGTATGAACAGTAGAATTCCATCACACAACTTTTGTTTTGAAGCTGCTGACTAACATTAAAGTGCACATTTTTTAAATCACCACAGTAAGGATTCATCTTCACAGAGCTGTATTCTTTCAATGCAAACAGTATCTAAGGCAGCATTTTAAAGGTGTTAGTCTAGTCTGGACTTGTATTTGTTCCTGAAACTTGGCATCTTTTGGCCTGTACAAGTGCATCAACACCAGGTGTCATGTCCTGACTAGCTGTCACTTTCAGAATGTCATTTAAGTGCTTGTTTGTGAGCCTTGAACGCATTTTTGTTTTATTGATATTCATCACTGAGAAAATTTGTTCACGGACTTCTCGGCTCTGGATGAAAGTTGACTGCTGTTTCCTCAGACCCGCCAGCAATTCGTTAATCTTATCTCTTCTCAGTTGTCCTTGCAAGCCGTCATATTTTTCGCTGTGATGAGTCTCGTAGTGGCGTCGAATATTATATTCCTTCAATACCGAAACTTGTTGCAAACACACCAAGCACGAAGGTTTTCCGTGCATCTCTGTAAATAAATAGGACGTGGTCCATTTTTCTTTGAAAATTCTACACTCCTTATCTACTTTTCTCCGTTTGGATAACGACATTTTGGCTAATGAGGGTGTAGCGGAGAGGTAGAGACCAAGGTATTAACAACGTCGTAACAAGCAGCAGATGGCGCATTGATACCGTCTGCTGTTTTCAGTCTGTCTCAGTGATGCGGCTTGTCTTCTACTCTGATGGAAAGAGTGCGCCCCTTAGCGGATAATCCATGAATTGCAGCGAATTTAAAATATTAATTCCATGTCTTTTATACATTTTTTCCACTTTCAAATTATCCTGCGGGCCTGATCGAACCTCCTTGGGGGCCGGTTCCGGCCCGCGGGCCGTATGTTTGACACCCCTGCTTTAGAGGTTTTAAGCATAAGAGTTGTGTGATAACTTACACATAAATATTCTTACACACACTCATTGTTTTTGTCGTCACCGCCAGTTTGCTGGTCACCGTCCTCGAGGCGTTCCACTTCGACTACGCGACCCTCAACCAGGAGATTGAGGCTGCCAAAGCCAGAGATGGTGAGATTCATCTTTTTATGGCGGCCTTTGCAGCCCAAAGGATTTTAAAAGTTCACGTTCACGACGTTTGTATTGGTGAAGCGATGGAGGAGGAGGAAAAGGAAGCTGCAGCCGACGAATCGGAGGCGAGCGATAACGAGGAAGCCATGGACGTCGACAGTGAGCCTCCTCCAAAAGCTTCCATGGAAACTGCCGATGGAGCCGAGCAGGCCACCTCCAAAGAAGCTGCTAAAGGAAAGAAACCTTCAACTTCCAAGCCGGCGTCGGTTTCCTGCGGGCTGCCGCAGAGCAGAGAGGAGCTGGAGTCGCTCATCCGCGGCATCCATGAGAGCGTTAATGGCAGCGTGTTGCCCCGCCTCCATAAATGTCTCACTGCAAAGGTATAGAAGTGATGCATGTCCCATTTAAGGGATACAAAAAAGCACAAAAATGTGTATTGGCATGTTTCAGGTCCAACGTGACGAGGAGCACAAGGCAGTGAAATCGAAGGGGTTGAAGGAGGAGGAGGTGGTGCGCATCCCGATAGCCTTCGCCATGGTCAAACTGATGCAGACTCTGCCGCCGCACATCATGGAGGCCAACCTGCCCGGGTACGCCACTTGCACTTGTCCGCGCGGAATGCATTCTCCCTGGCGTCGGATCGCTTCTTTTCACGCTTGCTGTCCAGGGTCCTGATCAAGGTGTGCGTGGTGTTGAGGAACCGATTCCAGGAGGTCCGCGACGTTGCCCGCGGAACCCTGGTGAAGATCATAGAGACGCTGGGCTGCCGGTACCTGCAGTACCTGCTTAAAGAGATGCAGGGTTTCCTGGTCAAAGGCTACCAGGTACTACAAAGTGGATCACACAGACACACTTAAGGCTGCACTAACTCTATTATCCTCTTGTCTTCTAGGTCCACGTTCTGACATTTACCGTGTACCAGCTGATCTCAGCACTCAGTCCAACTCTAAAAAGCGGCGACCTCGACCCGTGCATGAACATGCTCATCGACGTAAGAACCATCTCATTCCTCCTGGGTTTTTTTGTCCTGTCCAGCTTCTCAGGCAAATCATATAGTAGATGTAGATGCCCATATTGGCTGTTCAGATTTACTTTACAAAAGAGAAGTGTAGGATACTTCTCTTGTTGCCTTTTTTGTATTTGACTTCATTAAATGTATTTATATTATCATTTGGTGCAGCCGGGCCGGAGCAGAAGGGGATAGAAAGAGAGAAAAAAGAAGACAGAGGGGGAAATTGTGGGGACAAGAGTGGGATTAGACAGAGAGACAAAAACAACAACAACAACAATAGAGCAACATCAGCAAATAGGATAAGTACAAATATGATGGTAAAAGTGATAGCAGAGAAGCAGTTAGTGAGATAAATAATAATACAGAAATGACAATGAGCATTATTACACTACAAATGGAGCAATACAAAAAACCAATAGAAATATCACTATTGATAATGAACAATACCAATAATTTACCTCTATTATCAACAATACAGTTGTTCAAATGCAACAATACATATATGTAACAATAACTACAGATACAAAATAATGCAGAAAAATGGAAGGGAAGAAAGAGAAGCAACCTATATTTACCTTGTAGATTGTTATAGTAAAAATAGGTTAAGCTTTGTCAGTGTGCCATGTGTTATACCCAGTTTACCCTAGGGCAGGGGTCACCAACCTTTTTGAAACCAAGAGCTACTTCTTGGGTACTGATTAATGCGAAGGGCTACCAGTTTGATACACACTTAAATAAATTGCCAGAAATAGCCAATTTGCTCAATCTACCTTTAACTCTATGTTATTATTAATAATTAATGATATTTACACTTAATTGAACGGTTTAAAAGAGGAGAAAACATGAAAAAAATGACAATTAAATTTTGAAACATAGTTTATCTTCAATTTCGACTCTTTAAAATTCAAAATTCAACCGGAAAAAAGAAGAGAAAAACTTTAAAAAAGAATTTATGGAACATCATTAGTAATTTTTCCTGATTAAGATTAATTTTAGAATTTTGATGACATGTTTTAAATAGGTTAAAATCCAATCTACACTTTGTTAGAATATATAACAAATTGGACCAAGCTATATTTCTAACAAAGACAAATCATTATTTCTTCTAGATTTTCCAGAACAAAATTTTTAAAATAAATTCAAAAGACTTTGAAATAAGATTTAAATTTGATTCTACAGATTTTCTAGATTTGCCAGAATATTTTTTTTAAATTTGAATCATAATAAGTTTGAAGAAATATTTCACAAATATTCTTCGTCGAAAAAACAGAAGCTAAAATGAAGAATTAAATTAAAATGTATTTATTATTCTTTACAATAATAAAATTTTTTTTTTACTTGAACATTGATTTAAATTGTCAGGAAAGAAGAGGAAGGAATTTAAAAGGTAATAAGGTATATGTGTTTAAAAATCCTAAAATAATTTTTAAGGTTGTATTTTTTCTCTAAAATTGTCTTTCTGAAAGTTATAAGAAGCAAAGTAAAAAAATTAATGCATTTATTTAAGCAAGTGAAGACCAAGTTTTTAAAATATTTTCTTGGATTTTCAAATTCAATTTGAGTTTTGTCTCTCTTAGAATTAAAAATGTCGGGCAAAGCGAGACCAGCTTGCTAGTAAATAAATAAAATAAAAAAAATAGAGGCAGCTCACTGGCAAGTGCTGCTATTTGAGCTATTTTTAGAACAGGCCGGCGGGCTACTCATCTGGTCCTTACGGGCTACCTGGTGCCCGCTGGCACCGCGTTGGTGACCCCTGCCCTAGGGCAACAACGCTAATATATGTTTGATGAAACGTGATTATGTGCATGAGTGTATGTATGTATATGTTCTTGTATATGTATGTGTATATGTATGTTTGTACAGTGAGTATATATGTACAGTATGTGTATATGTATGTTTGTACAGTGAATGTATATGTACAGTATGTGTATATGTATGTTTGTACAGTGAATGTAATTCCTCCTGTTTTAGACACGTTGTATACAGAGATGATCCCAATCCCATGATGGGCATCAGTACCGATATTAGCCTTTTTAACTGATCTCTAGTGTCCCAGTGTTTATATGCTGAAGATTGTGCTCACGTGAAGGATTCCTTCAAATAGGATAAACGCTCAGGGAGTCACAATTGCCACATTTTTCGGACTATAGAGAGCACCAGTATATCAGCCACACCCACTAAATCTTAGAAGAAGAAAAAACTTATAGCACCGGACTATAAGTGGCAGATATATACGTTGTGAAATGAGTTATTTACACAGAAATATTTTGTAAATGTTTATTTACACTGCAAAAAGTCAGTGTTCAAAAACTAGAAAAAAAAATACAAAAATGAGGGGTATTTTATTTGAACTCAGCAAAATTGTCTGCCAATAGAACAAGAAAATTTGGCTTGTCAAGACTTTCCAAGACAAGTAAAATTAGCTAACCTCAATTAAACCCAAAATACCTTAAAATAAGTATATTCTCACTAATAACAAGTGCACTTTTCTTGGTAGAAAAAAAAAAGAGACCTTTTTGCTCAAAATGTTAAAAAATATTCTTAAATGCGTGCGTGCGTGACTTGCCAGAACACTTACTTGAATTTGAGAGTGCAAAGCCACGTCCTTTTCACCATGGGGGAAAATAAACTGTTTCTTTCATGTAACAATATCACTGGAGGACGAAAGGAATGGCGAAGCATGCTACACACACGAGCAGGACCACACAAATAGCTAAACACTAAAGTGCAAATGTAAAGTAGGGGTGATCCATCCAGATGTTAATACTTTTGATACCTAGTGTGGTTTAGTTTAGTTTAGTTTATTCGGGATCCCCATTAGTCTACACCGCAGTGGAGACTATTCTTGCTGGGGTTCCAGGCAAAAAACATCACACAATCACAAAACAAAAGATTACAATGCAGTACAACATGCTCAAATAATAAAATGTTGTAATACAAAAATAGCAACGACAAAGAACCAAAAAAAAAACCAATAACTTGGAGTTTACATAATAAAGTTCATACCAAAGATAAAAAGAGCAATATAAAAATAGATGTATATATTTTTGCAAAAATAAAACAAAGAACCAATGGCCTATAATATACACATTAGTGTACCAAAGACAAACAATAAGTGACGAAAAAGTAACATCCATCCATTTTCTACTGCTTGTCCCATAATCAATAAAATAGTCAATAAAAGCAGTCATGACATTAGGTACAATCTAGAACAGGGGTCACCAACGCGCCCGCAAGGACCAGATGAGTAGCCCGCTGGCCTGTTCTAAAAATAGCTCAAATAGCAGCACTTACCAGTGAGCTGCCTCTATTTTTTAAATTGTATTTATTTACTAGCAAGCTGGTCTCGCTTTTCCCGACATTTGTAATTCTAAGAGAGACAAAACTCAAATAGAATTTGAAAATCCAAGAAAATATTTTAAAGACTTGGTCTTCACTTGTTTAAATAAATTCATTCATTTTTTTACTTTGCTTCTTATAACTTTCAGAAAGACAATTTTAGAGAAAAAATCCAACCTTAAAAATGATTTTAGGATTTTTAAACACATACCTATTTACCTTTTAATTTCCTTCCTCTTCTTTCCTGACAATTTAAATCAATGTTCAAGTAAATGTATTTTTTTTATTGTAAAGAATAATAAATACATTTTAATTTAATTCTTCATTTTAGCTTCTGTTTTTTCGACAAAGAATATTTGTGAAATATTTCTTCAAACTTATTATGATTAAAATTCAAAAAAAATATTCTGACAAATCTAGAAAATCTGTAGAATCAAATTTAAATCTTATTTCAAAGTCTTTTGAATTTCTTTTAAAATTTTTGTTCTGCAAAATCTAGAAGAAATAATGATTTGTCTTCGTTAGAAATATAGCTTGGTCCAATTTGTTATATATTCTAACAAAGTGCATATTGGATTTTAACCTATTTAAAACATGTCATCAAAATTCTAAAATTAATCTTAATCAGGAAAAATTACTAATGATGTTCCATAAATTCTTTTTTTAATTTTTTCAAAAAGATTCGAATTAGCTAGTTTTTCTCTTCTTTTTTTCGGTTGAATTTTGAATTTTAGAGAGTCGAAATTGAAGATAAACTGTGTTTCAAAATTTAATTGTCATTTTTTTCGTGTTTTCTCCTCTTTTAAACCGTTCAATTAAGTGTAAATATCATTAATTATTAATAATAACATAGAGTTAAAGGTAAATTGAGCAAATTGGCTATTTCTGACAATTTATTGAAGTGTGTATCAAACTGGTAGCCCTTCGCATTAATCACTACCCAAGAAGGAGCTCTTGGTTTCAAAAAGGTTGGTGACCCCTGATCTAGAATAATCTCTTTCCGCAATACTTCTCCTCTTAGTCTATTCTGAAAAGCCACTCTGCTGGTGATTGATAGCAGATATTGTGGAAGTGGATTTTAGTAAGTGATTGCCCGATACATAACAGTCTTTTTCAAAAGTGCTATCAGTGCATAAGCGATACTTAAGTGATCAGATTGATATTGATATTGATATTTATCTTGTTCTTCTTACTATGACAAAATACTTTTTTGGTTGCTTTTGATACTGTTTATACATTCTCTAATCTGTTGTCAAATTGTCAGCTCGTACCGGAGGCCAAACGTTTTGACGGTTGTGTATTCATTGTTTGATCACGTTGTGTAGATCTTCAACAACGAGCTGTTTGGCGTCATCGCCGAGGAGAAAGAGGTGAAAGGCATCGTCTCCAAGCTGATGGAGGCGCGACACAGCAAGAGCATGGACTCCTACCAGCTTCTGGCCCAGTTCTGCAGCAAGGAGAGCGTCACTAAGCTTATCCTGCCACTGAAGGAGGTGGGTGGAGCTTAGCTGAATATATATACAGTATATATTGTTTCATGCACCACTCCTCTTCACAGATTCTTGACAACTCATCCAGCCTGAAGGTGTGTAACCGGGTTGCCGCGGTCCTGCGGCGCCTCATTCTGGGTCTGCTGGACAACTCCGGCATGACCTTCAAGGACGTCCTGCTGCTGTCCCATGGCCTGATCAGCCAGAGCCTGCCTCTGCTCACTAAGAAGGACCGGTACGCATTGACTGTACAATGGAACCTCCATTTGCAAACTGAATTGCTTCTTGAACATGGTTGGTAAATGGAAACATTTGTATAGTGAAGCACATTTCTCCATAAGAAAGCCTCAACTGAAGTCCACATTTTATTGAAAGTTTGTAGACTTTAAGCACAATCTAAAGTGCGATACAGTACTGTATATCAAACAAACATAAGGAGGTGACGGATCAACTTTTTATTTATCAACAACGGCAAGCTAAACTGTCCTCTGTATGCACTGCTCTGCCACACACGGAAGCTCTTCTGGTGCCCTCATAAACGATGAGAAATCACAAAAACTATATTGCTCCAATAACAAAGTAAAATGTATTTGCGTCGGCAAGGAAGCACTGATGAGACAAACGAGGGAGGAGTCGGGATGTGGACGTGTGTACGGGCGGGTGACTTTGTGTGCGCTGAAAAAGACAAATGCCCTGTCTGTGAAACAAGTCTGCTTTGGCATATTTTTTTCAGAAAAGTCAGGTGGTTCATGCCACTTGCTGTGGTATTGTTGTTTCTTCCATACTTCTGAGTGCCATAAATAGTTTAGTTTTGTTCCCTTCTTTCCAAGCTGGTCTGTTGCCCTTCTGGGACTCATATTGAGTTGGCAAATTGGACAAAAACTTGTGAAAAGGCCTAAGAAAGATAGAAAAAAGGGGCACTGCAACATGTAGCAAGTGACGTGGAGGGCTGCGCCTCCCCAAAAATGCTGTGCCCTGCTTTTTGCCTGCAGGCGGGACAGAAAAGGACTGAATGAAGCGTTCACATTAGGGCTGGGCGATATGGCCTTTTATTGATATGTGGATATTTTTAGGCCATGTCGCGATACAGGATATATATGTGGATATGTTTAGTCCATGTCACGATACACCATATATATGTGGATATGTTTAGGCCATGTCACGATACACCATATATATGTGGATATGTTTAGTCCATGTCACGATACACCATATATATGTGGATATGTTTAGTCCATGTCACGATACACCATATATATGTGGATATGTTTAGTCCATGTCACGATACACCATATATATGTGGATATGTTTAGTCCATGTCACGATACACCATATATATGTGGATATGTTTAGTCCATGTCACGATACACCATATATATGTGGATATTTTGCCTTAGCCTTGAATGAACACTTGATGCATATAATCACAGCACTATGATGATTCTATGTGTCTACATGAAAACATTCTTCTTCATACTGCATTAATATATGCTACTTTTAAACTTTCATGCAGAGAGGGAAACCACAACTAAAAGTGTATTTATGAAACCGTTATTAAGCAGTGGCACAAACATTCATGTCATTTCCAAAACAGAAAGTGCAAGATTGTCAGAGACATTTTAAAACAAGCTATGAGTGCACTTTTGTGCATGATGTCACTAAGATGACATATCAAAACACTAAATTAAAGTGCACTTTTTGTACAGAACGCCACTACAATAGTTTAAAACAAATAAAGTGCACTTTTGTGCATGATGTCACACAAGATATTTCAATAAGTGTCAAATAAAAATGAGCTGCATAATAGGAAATCAAATAGTGTATGTCCTTCGCTATGTGGTAGGTTCCTGCGGACGTTATCTCCTTCTGTTGTTGACTATTTTTTGTTGATGTGGAAATGGTTGCTTGGGCATTTTGTGGGTGTGGCACCGAACGGAGATGTTGACATGCGGAGTTTCAAGCACTCTTCATTCTCTAGCGGGTGACGTTTCAAATGATGCTACACATTAGCAGTGCTGCTACTTTTTGTAGCAACGCTTTTGCCGCATACTTGACATATTACGGTTGTCTGTTCAACATCTTCCCGCTTGAAGCCAAACCGCCGCCAGACGATGGACCCCCTGCTGTTTTTCTTGGGAATTAAGTCTTCTTCCTTCATTTGTTACCAGATTCGCACCTTCTTTCTCTCGTACTACCACCCGCACCACAGCTAACGTTACCATGTCTCTACCTCTCTGCTCGGTGAGGGTTTATGACGTTGCACGTATGTGAGAATGTGCGCTTGTTTTATGTCTCTGTGAGAAGGAGAGACAAGAAAGAGTGAGAAGAGCCTGTAGTGTAATGCCCGCAGCTAAAAGCAACTGCCTTAGAACGTATACTCCAATATCACTATATAGTCATTTTCTATATCGCACAGAGACAAGCCCGCGATATATCCCGTATATTCCGTATATCGCCCAGCCCTAGTTCACATCTAAACGCTCGTATATAGAGGGGTGGGTGAATGGAGGTTCCACTGTGTTCTGCTTTTCATGACACATTGTGTGTTTGTAGGCAGAAAGCATCCGTCGAGGCTCCGCCAGACCCTCGCCTACCTCCTCCCAGCTGCCTGCTCCTGCCACCAACCCCCAAAAGGGGTGGCAATAAAGCTCCGGTTAGCAGCCGGACCAACATGCACGTCCTGGTGGATGCGGGCCTTAAGGTAGACTTCCACTCACACCTCGGTCACCTTTTTCGGCGCTTTAAAGCAAATGTCTCCCAATGTTCCTGCAGCTGCTACATATGAGCCTGAAAAAAGCCAAAGAGACAGCATCTGAGGAGTCCACTCTTCGGATGTTGGACCCCTTCGTGTTGCTTCTGCTGGAGTGCCTCACCTCCATGCACGTCAAGGTGGGATGGGAGCGTCGCCGGTTTAGGACGAGCTGCAATCACTTTCTTAATGCTCTTTATCCTCTTGTCAGGTGATCATTGAGGCTCTGGCTGGCTTCACGCTGCTGCTGAAGTTCCCTCTGCCGGCGTTGAAGAGAAACGCCAGCCAGCTGATAAGGCAGCTGTTTGTCCTGCTGAAGGATTACTCCAAGGCTGGAGCCGCCCACGGGGAGAACTACCACCTGGTCCAGAACTGCTTTAAGGTAGTAGCTTTTAAACAGACTACTATTTATGAATAAGACCGTACTCTGTTTAGGGGTGGGTAGCAAATCCCATACTCTTTTTGATCCCCTCGGACAGCATTTCACATAAAATCCAACTGTGGTGAGGGTTCCGGTGACGAATTAGTGATTGTACTGCTTAAAAAAATAAAAATAAAAATATACACTACCGTTCAAAAGTTTGGGGTCACATTGAAATGTCCTTATTTTTGAAGGAAAAGCACTGTACTTTTCAATGAAGATAACTTTAAACTAGTCTTAACTTTAAAGAAATACACTCTATACATTGCTAATGTGGTAAATGACTATTCTAGCTGCAAATGTCTGCTTTTTGGTGCAATATCTACATAGGTGTATAGAGGCCCATTTCCAGCAACTATCACTCCAGTGTTCTAATGGTACAATGTGTTTGCTCATTGGCTCAGAAGGCTAATTGATGATTAGAAAACCCTTGTGCAATCATGTTCACACATCTGAAAACAGTTTAGCTCGTTACAGAAGCTACAAAACGGACCTTCCTTTGAGCAGATTGAGTTTCTGGAGCATCACATTTGTGGGCTCAATTAAACGCTCAAAATGGCCAGAAAAAGAGAACTTTCATCTGAAACTCGACAGTCTATTCTTGTTCTTAGAAATGAAGGCTATTCCACAAAATTGTTTGGGTGACCCCAAACTTTTGAACAGTAGTGTATATATATACATATATATATATATATATATATATATAAAAAAGATTAGTCCCTATATGTGTATATATACTGTATATATATTTCTTTTTTTTCTTTCTTTCTTTCTTTCTTTCTTTCTTTAGTTTATTTGGAACATGAACACATTTACAGTATAATACATCACAGTTTCATATCATTTCATTTTACATCATGTCCGAAAAGGAGTAGGAAGAAGCAAAGCTTATTTAATCCTACCCCTTTCCCACTTCAGAGCGTTTACAAATATTTATACAATCATTTACTGACCTTTTTATAATAAAATAACATCTGTGAATTAGTATATACAACAGTTTTGTAAAATGTAATTAATTAATTCAGTCATTATTAACATACTGAGATGAAGAATATCTTATTTTCAATAAGGTTGGAATTATTTCTCATAATTCTTCTTCTTTGTACTTTGTAAGCACTATTCATTTGAACATCCTCTTAAAGTGGATCACATCAGTACAATGTTGAACTTCTTTACTTCATCCATTCCATCATTTGATTCCACATACTGATATGCTGAAGGTTCTAAGTGTTGTACGTGCATACAAATGTTTTAAATTAGATTTTCCTCTAAGGTTATATTTCTCCTCTTTAGTGGAGAACAATTGTTGTACATTCTTTGGTAGCAGGTTATAGTTTGCTTTGTACATCATTTTAGATGTTTGCAGTTTTACCAAATCATCGAACTTTAATATTTTTGACTCAATGTTTGTATGTTCTCTATATCCAACATTATGTATCAGTCTAATTGATCTTTTTTGTAACACGGTTAACGAATGTAGCGCACATTTGTAGTTATTTCCCCATATTTCTGCACAATAACTCAGATATGTAACACTAGCGAGCAGTAGAGAATAGGAAGTCATTTTTGGCCCAGGACGTATTTTGCTTTATTCATTATTGAGATGTTTTTTGCCACCTTATCTATTAATACTCTATTTATTGATGTATTTGCAAATACTACTTTGCTTTTCTTCTGTTTCTTTCTCTTTTTTTTTTGGGGTGGTATGGTTGGGATATAAACAAAAAATATATATTTAGACATTTAGGACAGACAACAGATATATGATGTATGTGAATATGATGTAATGGATAGGAATGTCTGATGCTGGATGTCAATTTAAAAAAAATAAAAAATAATAATAATAATCCAACTGTGGTATGGTTGCCCACTTAGCCGCACTTCGGCACTTGGAGATCACTCCAGCAGCACTGAGAGCAAACTCAAATTACAACAATGACAACAAAGAAATGGACCCAAAAAACTCCAATTAAAGAAAGGCTCTAATTTTCCAAAAAAGTGGTAGCGTAATGCTAATTAATATACATTGGCTTTGCTACTGATTAGCATTAGTGAATTTACATGGCGATTCCAACTCCCCCAAATTTGTTGATGAAAACTACATTTAAGATGCACGTTATATTTAAACAATAAGTACAATATTTACTGTATTGACACTTTCTGGGGCGCAACAAAAGAGTTAATTCTGCAGAGACGAATCAACACAACATAAACTATACACGACTGCCCTCTCATGTCTTGGACTTGCAACTGAAATAGCAACTTTAAGTTGACATTCTGAAATGTTATGATTTTCAAACAATATATAACAACTGGACAGCAGTTATCATAAGCAGCTCATTTTTCAATGTTGCAATAAAAAATGTAATGTTATTATCAAAAACAATGAATATTTATTAACACACACAATTTGTACTGAAAATTGAGTACAGGTATGGACTCCAAGTCACCGGGAATTGGTACCGTTCCGATTGAAATGTGAAAGTTAGCCATCCCTCGCTGTGTTTCCACAGGATTCAGGATTGAGCAGGCTGTAATTTGCCAACATTCCCTCTTCATTGTGCTTTCATCCACTGAGAAAATCCAACATCCAACTTGCAATGAGGTGTTTTCTACTTCTCTTTCAGACAATCACCATGTTGGTGAAAAACATGAAAAACAGCGTGATTTCCAAGGCGCAGCTGCAGGTGCTGCTGGGATACGCCGAGGAGGATATTTACGACCGCTCACGGCAGGCCACCGCCTTCGGCCTCCTCCAGGTACACCTCCAATTGAAGTGTTTAGTACTTTGACAACAACGATAACATAAATGCTGTCATGTTTAGTTGGGGCAATCATTTATGATGTATGTACATGCACATTTGAAAACTCATAACTCATTATTTCAACTTCAACAATGATAAAGTAGCTCTTTTTGACCATATGGTCGTTTATTGACAAGTAGGGGTGGAAAGTTTCCGGAAATTTACCACGGGAAGTTAAGCTCAGGAAGTTTGGAAATATTGACCATTTTTTGATTATTCAAAGTTGGACACCAGGGTTGAAATTCAACTGAATTTGCATTAAAATCAGGTTGTCTTAGCTCAGGGGTCGGCAACCCGCGGCTCTAGAGCCGCATGCGGCTCTTTAGCGCCGCCCTAGTGGCTCTCAGGAGCTTTTTTAAAAATGTATGAAAAATGGAAAAAGATGAGGAAAAAAAAAAGTTTTTGTTTTAATATGGTTTCCGTAGGAGGACAAACATGACGCAAACCTCCCTAATTGTTATAAAGCACACTGTTTATATTAAACATGCTTCACTGATTCGAGTATTTGGCGAGCGCCGTTTTGTCCTACTAATTTTGGCGGTCCTTGAACTCACCGTAGTTTGTTTACAAGTATAACTTTCTCCGACTTTCTAGGACGTGTTTTATGCCACTTCTTTTTCTGTCTCATTTTGTCCACCACACTTTTAACGTTGTGCATGAATGCACAAAGGTGAGTTTTGTTGATGTTATTGACTTGTGTGGAGTGCTAGTCAGACATATTTGGTCAGTGCATGACTGCAAGCTAATCGATGCTAACATGCTATTTAGGCTAGCTATATGTACACATTGCATCATTATGCCTCATTTGTAGGTATATTTGAGGTCATTTAGTTTCCTTTAAGTCATCTTAATTCAATTTATATCTCATGACACACTATCTGTATGTAATATGGCTTTTAATTTTTTGCGGCTCCAGACAGATTTGTTTTTGTATTTTTGGTCCAATATGGCTCTTTCAACATTTTGGGTTGCCGACCCCTGTCTTAGCTAATAATCATGCTGCAAGATCTAGCATGTTGCATTCAATGTTTATTCCCATTCATTTCCCATTAATTCCCGTTAATTCCCATGGAAAGTTTCCAACTTTGAATATTCCCGGAATTTTGCGACCCTATTGACAATTAATTTACGCAGTTTCACTTAAAAAATCAGGTGTCTCTCGTTTCTTCTTTGTGGCGATCTTGCAGGATAACTGGACAGCCCTTTAACAAGTCAATTACTGCCCCCATGTGGATGATATGTTCAATGCATGATGGAGGAATGCACAGTGCAGGGTTGAAATTCAACTGAATTTGCATTAAATCAGGTTGTTTTAGCTAATAATAATGCTGCAATCTCTAGCATGTTGCATTCAATGTTTATTCCCATTAATTTCCCATTAATTCCCGTTAATTCCCATGGAAAGTTTCCAACTTTGAATATTCCTGGAATTTTGCAACCCTACGTCTGACACACCCTCCACCATGGACCGGAATATATTCACCCCAGTAATATCATCAAAACTTACCTGACAGTCCTTGGGCTCAAATACTAGTGTGGCCTCAATAGCCCTGCTGTAGTGTGTCGCATGCTGGGAGTTATCTGGGCATGTGATGGAAGAATGCACTGCACATGTGATGGAGGAATGCACAGTGCAGGGTTGAAATTCAACTGAATTTGCATTTAAATCAGGTTGTTTTAGCTAATAATCATGCTGCAAGATCTAGCATGTTGCATTCAATGTTTATTCCCGTTAATTCCCATATATTCTCCATATATACTCCACCATCGACCGGAAGCTCGCGATCGACGTAATGGGCACCCGTGATGTAGAGGGCTCAAAAATGTATGGATCACTTATGATACGCTAAGCGTTATAGGGTTAATGATAAATCGTTTTTCCATCCCTACCGTTGTTCTCTCTTTGAGTCATTTCACTTGATCAAACCTTATCTAACATTCTACACTACAAAATAACACAAGTATGTAAGATCCCTACTCAATATCGGTATCGACCAATATTCAAGGCTCCAAGATCAGTATCGGAAGTGAAAAGGTTGTATCAGGACACCTCTAATAACTCCGGTACTCCCTATGGATTGACTAAATGGCAACCACTTGTGCCACAGGCCATTCTGTCCAAGAAGCTCATCGTCCCCGAGATGCAAGAGTTGATGAAGAAAGTGGCCCAGCAGGCCGTCAGTGGAAACACCTCCATGATCCGAGTCCATTGCAGACAGGTGCTGTTGAAAATGAGATGTGAAAGAACGCCGCCGGCTCTCCTCCTCCGTTTATAAAACGGAAGTGTTTGTGTATTTAGATCTACCTCAAGTACCTGCTGGACTACCCTCTGGGGAAGAAGTTGCTGGAACATATGCAGTTCATAGTGGCCCAGCTGACGTATGAACACGACACGGGCAGGGAGTCCGCGTTGGAGATGCTGGCTCACATCTTCCAAACGTTCCCTCAGGTAATCCACTCCATTGTAACAAAATAGGAGAAAAATGAGTAAAACTTTGTGTTGGTTTTTTCTTCTCAGAAAATACTCATGAACTACACGGGCCTCGTTTTCGCTCCGCTGGCACTCGTCGTCGTCAATGACGACTCTGCACGGTGTAAAAAAATGGCCGCCATGGCCATCAAGTCCTTCCTCGCCAAAGTGGACGCCAACCAGCAGAAATACTTGTTCTCTTTTGTCAGCACTTGGCTCAAAGCAGACAAGGTAAGCGCATGCTTTTATTTTGGTAGTTCTTGTTGCGTCTGACCAGCTTTTCCTCCAAGGGAATTTAAGTCACTGGTCAATCCCAAATTCTTTCGATGACATATATGCTGAGTAAGAAGGACCATCAAGACAGAATAGAATATTATCAAGTTTTACTGAAGCTACAGGAGAACAGCCCAGACCAATACATTCATAGCGGCTTCTCAAGTTGTTCTAACATTCAAACGGAAAAAAACTACTCCTTGAAAAGGGAAGCAGCCCCCCACCCCAGAAAGGAATGCCTCTCCCTTCCCCAACACTGGTAAGGCAAGGAGGGGGATGTATCTTCTTCACATTCCAATGTCTAAAACACTAAACAGACCAATGGAGACAAAGAGAAACTGGTACACAGAGTATACAATGGAAAAGTACTAGCTGCTCCAAACATGAATATAGAAAGAACTCTTAAACATATTAGCATTCTCCACATTCTCCAAGATCTTTGTGGTAAACTGAAGGTGGTTTTGTCTCTGCAGGTGAGTCTGCGGCGTCTGGGCACCCAGCTGTGCGGTCTGATCGTGGAGGTGGAGGAGGAGAAGTTCACCAAACATCTCGACGACCTGCTGCCCATCCTAGAGAAGGCCATCCACCCCGACAACTACGATGATGTGAGTACGCCATTGTTGTCCTTTATGTCGGAAAACGCCAACAATTTGTTTTTTTTCTCTCAGATCGAGGAGGAAAAGGACGAGAGAGGAGCAGACAGATTGCTCTTCAGTTACCTCACTCTCATCACCAAACTCATCCAACACTGCGGCCTACTGGAGCTCGCCATGCCTCGTGACACCCTCGCCCATATTTGGGGTAAGGCGCCACTTCCTGTCCAGCCACAGCAAAAATAGAGATGGACCGATATGTTTTTTTCAGGGTCGATACTGATTATTAGTAGTCAAGGACCGATATGTTTTTTTCAGAGTTGATACTGATTATTAGTAGTCAAGGACCGATGTGTTTTTTTCAGGGTTGATACTGATTCTTAGTAGTCAAGGACCGATATGTTTTTTTCAGAGTTGATACTGATTATTAGTAGTCAAGGACCAATGTGTTTTTTTCAGGGTTGATACTGATTATTAGTAGTCAAGGACCGATATGTTTTTTTCAGAGTTGATACTGATTATTAGTAGTCAAGGACCAATGTGTTTTTTTCAGGGTTGATACTGATTATTAGTAGTCAAGGACCGATATGTTTTTTTCAGAGTCGATACTGATTATTAGTGGTCAAGAACCGATATGTTTTTTTCAGGGTCGATACTGATTATTAGTAGTCAAGGACCGATGTGTTTTTTTCAGGGTTGATACTGATTATTAGTAGTCAAGGACCAATATGTTTTTTTCAGGGTCGATACTGATTATTAGTAGTCAAGGACCGATGTGTTTTTTTCAGGGTTGATACTGATTATTAGTAGTCAAGGACAGATATGTTTTTTTCAGGGTCGATACTGATTATTAGTAGTCAAGGACCGATATGTTTTTTTCAGGGTTGATACTGATTATTAGTAGTCAAGGACCGATATGTTTTTTTCAGGGTTGATACTGATTATTAGTAGTCAAGGACCGATATGTTTTTTTCAGGGTTGATGCTGATTATTAGTAGTCAAGGACCAATATGTTTTTTTCAGGGTTGATACTGATTATTAGTAGTCAAGGACCGATATGTTTTTTTCAGGGTTGATACTGATTATTAGTAGACAAGGACTGTTATGTTTTTTCAGGGTTGATACTGATTATTAGTAGTCAAGGACCGATATGTTTTTTTCAGGGTCGATACTGATTATTAGTAGTCAAGGACAGATATGTTTTTTTCAGGGTTGATACACCGATGTGTTTTTTTCAGGGTTGATACTGATTATTAGTAGTCAAGGACCGATATGTTTTTTTCAGGGTTGATACTGATTATTAGTAGTCAAGGACCGATGTGGTTTTTTCAGGGTTGATACTGATTATTAGTAGTCAAGGACCGATATGTTTTTTTCAGGGTCGATACTGATTATTAGTAGTCAAGGACCGATATGTTTTTTTCAGGGTCGATAGCGATTATCAGTAATCAAGGACCGATATGTTTTTTTCAGGGTCTATACTGATTATTAGTAGTCAAGGACCGATGTGTTTTTTTCAGGGTTGATACTGATTATTAGTTGTCAAGGACAGATATGTTTTTTTCAGGGTTGATACTGATTATTAGTAGTCAAGGACCGATATGTTTTTTTCAGGGTCGATACTGATTATTAGTAGTCAAGGACCGATATGTTTTTTTCAGGGTCGATACTGATTATTAGTAGTCAAGGACCGATATGTTTTTTTCAGGTTCGATACTGATTATTAGTAGTCAAGGACCGATGTGTTTTTTTCAGGGTTGATACTGATTATTAGTAGTCAAGGACCGATATGTTTTTTTCAGGTTCGATACTGATTATTAGTAGTCAAGGACCGATGTGTTTTTTTCAGGGTTTATACTGATTATTAGTAGTCAAGGACCGATATGTTTTTTTCAGGGTTGATACTGATTTTTAGTAGTCAAGGACCGATATGTTTTTTTCAGGGTTGATACTGATTATTAGTAGTCAAGGACCGATATGTTTTTTTCAGGGTTGATACTGATTATTAGTAGTCAAGGACCGATATGTTTTTTTCGGGGTTGATACTGATTATTAGTAGTCAAGGACCGATATGTTTTTTTCAGGGTTGATACTGATTATTAGTAGTCAAGGACCGATGTGTTTTTTTCAGGGTTGATACTGATTATTAGTAGTCAAGGACCGATGTGTTTTTTCCAGGGTTGATACTGATTATTAGTAGTCAAGGACCGATGTGTTTTTTTCAGGGTTGATACTGATTATTAGTAGTCAAGGACAGATATGTTTTTTTCAGGGTCGATACTGATTATTAGTAGTCAAGGACCGATATGTTTTTTTCAGGGTCGATACTGATTATTAGTAGTCAAGGACCGATATGTTTTTTTCAGGGTCGATACTGATTATTAGTAGTCAAGGACCGATATGTTTTTTTCAGGTTCGATACTGATTATTAGTAGTCAAGGACCGATATGTTTTTTTCAGGGTTGATACTGATTATTAGTAGTCAAGGACCGATATGTTTTTTTCAGGGTTGATACTGATTATTAGTAGTCAAGGACCGATATGTTTTTTTCAGGGTTGATACTGATTATTAGTAGTCAAGGACCGATGTGTTTTTTTCAGGGTTGATACTGATTATTAGTAGTCAAGGACCGATGTGTTTTTTTCAGGGTTGATACTGATTATTAGTAGTCAAGGACAGATATGTTTTTTTCAGGGTCGATACTGATTATTAGTAGTCAAGGACCGATATGTTTTTTTCAGGGTCGATACTGATTATTAGTAGTCAAGGACCGATATGTTTTTTTCAGGGTCGATACTGATTATTAGTAGTCAAGGACCGATATGTTTTTTTCAGGTTCGATACTGATTATTAGTAGTCAAGGACCGATGTGTTTTTTTCAGGGTTGATACTGATTATTAGTAGTCAAGGACCGATATGTTTTTTTCAGGTTCGATACTGATTATTAGTAGTCAAGGACCGATGTGTTTTTTTCAGGGTTTATACTGATTATTAGTAGTCAAGGACCGATATGTTTTTTTCAGGGTTGATACTGATTTTTAGTAGTCAAGGACCGATATGTTTTTTTCAGGGTTGATACTGATTATTAGTAGTCAAGGACCGATATGTTTTTTTCAGGGTTGATACTGATTATTAGTAGTCAAGGACCGATATGTTTTTTTCGGGGTTGATACTGATTATTAGTAGTCAAGGACCGATATGTTTTTTTCAGGGTTGATACTGATTATTAGTAGTCAAGGACCGATGTGTTTTTTTCAGGGTTGATACTGATTATTAGTAGTCAAGGACCGATGTGTTTTTTTCAGGGTTGATACTGATTATTAGTAGTCAAGGACCGATGTGTTTTTTTCAGGGTTGATACTGATTATTAGTAGTCAAGGACAGATATGTTTTTTTCAGGGTCGATACTGATTATTAGTAGTCAAGGACCGATATGTTTTTTTCAGGGTCGATACTGATTATTAGTAGTCAAGGACCGATATGTTTTTTTCAGGGTCGATACTGATTATTAGTAGTCAAGGACCGATATGTTTTTTTCAGGTTCGATACTGATTATTAGTAGTCAAGGACCGATGTGTTTTTTTCAGGGTTGATACTGATTATTAGTAGTCAAGGACCGATATGTTTTTTTCAGGTTCGATACTGATTATTAGTAGTCAAGGACCGATGTGTTTTTTTCAGGGTTGATACTGATTATTAGTAGTCAAGGACCGATATGTTTTTTTCAGGGTTGATACTGATTTTTAGTAGTCAAGGACCGATATGTTTTTTTAGGGTTGATACTGATTATTAGTAGTCAAGGACCGATATGTTTTTTTCAGGGTTGATACTGATTATTAGTAGTCAAGGACAGATATGTTTTTTTCAGGGTCGATACTGATTATTAGTTGTCAAGGACCGATATGTTTTTTTCAGGGTCGATACTGATTATTAGTAGTCAAGGACCGATATGTTTTTTTCAGGGTTGATACTGATTATTAGTAGTCAAGGACCGATATGTTTTTTTCAGGGTTGATACTGATTATTAGTAGTCAAGGACCGATATGTTTTTTTCAGGGTTGATACTGATTATTAGTAGTCAAGGACCAATATGTTTTTTTCAGGGTTGATACTGATTATTAGTAGTCAAGGACCGATATGTTTTTTTCAGGGTTGATACACCGATGTGTTTTTTTCAGGGTTGATACTGATTATTAGTAGTCAAGGACCGATGTGTTTTTTTCAGGGTTGATACTGATTATTAGTAGTCAAGGACCGATATGTTTTTTTCAGGGTTGATACTGATTATTAGTAGTCAAGGACCGATGTGTTTTTTTCAGGGTTGATACTGATTATTAGTAGTCAAGGACAGATATGTTTTTTTCAGGGTCGATACTGATTATTAGTAGTCAAGGACCGATATGTTTTTTTCAGGGTCGATACTGATTATTAGTAGTCAAGGACCGATATGTTTTTTTCAGGTTCGATACTGATTATTAGTAGTCAAGGACCGATGTGTTTTTTTCAGGGTTGATACTGATTATTAGTAGTCAAGGACCGATATGTTTTTTTCAGGGTCGATACTGATTATTAGTAGTCAAGGACCGATATGTTTTTTTCAGGGTCGATACTGATTATTAGTAGTCAAGGACCGATATGTTTTTTTCAGGTTCGATACTGATTATTAGTAGTCAAGGACCGATGTGTTTTTTTCAGGGTTGATACTGATTATTAGTAGTCAAGGACCGATATGTTTTTTTCAGGGTTGATACTGATTTTTAGTAGTCAAGGACCGATATGTTTTTTTCAGGGTTGATACTGATTATTAGTAGTCAAGGACCGATATGTTTTTTTCAGGGTTGATACTGATTATTAGTAGTCAAGGACAGATATGTTTTTTTCAGGGTTGATACTGATTATTAGTAGTCAAGGACAGATATGTTTTTTTCAGGGTCGATACTGATTATTAGTTGTCAAGGACCGATATGTTTTTTTCAGGGTCGATACTGATTATTAGTAGTCAAGGACCGATATGTTTTTTTCAGGGTTGATACTGATTATTAGTAGTCAAGGACCGATATGTTTTTTTCAGGGTTGATACTGATTATTAGTAGTCAAGGACCGATATGTTTTTTTCAGGGTTGATACTGATTATTAGTAGTCAAGGACCAATATGTTTTTTTCAGGGTTGATACTGATTATTAGTAGTCAAGGACCGATCTGTTTTTTTCAGGGTTGATACTGATTATTAGTAGTCAAGGACCAATATGTTTTTTTCAGGGTTGATACTGATTATTAGTAGTCAAGGGCCGATATGTTTTTTTCAGAGTTGATACTGATTATTAGTAGTCAAGGACCGATGTGTTTTTTTCAGGGTTGATACTGATTATTAGTAGTCAAGGACCGATGTGTTTTTTTCAGGGTTGATACTGATTATTAGTAGTCAAAATGTCCATATAATCTTATTGTTTTGTCTTTATATCTTTTTTTCAATTTAAATATATATTGTACAATATTTGATCTCATCGTAAAGATCATTCCATAGTTGAACATGAAGCCACTCGTGTTGTGTTCAGGTCACATTGAAGCCCACCTGCAGTACCCTCACTGCTGGGTGTGGCTCACCGCCTCGCAGCTCTTCGGCCAGCTCTTTGCAACGTGCCGCGCTGAGGAGCTGGTGGCGTCGTGGAAAGGAGGAGGCGGGGACTCCCTCCCGCCAGTGGCCGTCGCTTTCATCGCCACCGATCTGGACAAGAAGGTGCAGGATTATCAGAGACCATTTTGAACACAAGGAAAAAAAACTCTTCTACTTTGTCATCCCCGTCCTGCAGATGAGAGAGTTGGCGTTATCTTTCTGCCATCAGCTGCAGTCCAAATTCCTGGACACGGCGTCTGGTGAGCAGGTGGTGAAGAACCTCCTCTTTGTGGGCAAAGTCATCTACCTCCTTTCCCCAGACTCCCATATAGCCACTCCTGAGGAGGGAATGGAAGCAGAGGAGGAGGAGAAAAGCAAGGAGGAGGAAGAAGAGGAGGAGGGGAAACGTGAGGGAAAGGAGGAGGAGGAAGAAGAGGAGGAGGGGAAACGTGAGGGAAAGGAGGAGGAGGAAGAAGAGGAGGAGGGGAAACGTGAGGGAAAGGAGGAGGAGGAAGAAGAGGAAGAGGAGGAGGAGGAGGAGGACAAGGACAATAAACCTCCATCGCTACTTTGGCTGATGAAGAAGCTGTCACTGATGGCCAAAAGGGAGGCGGCACATTCTCCCAAAGTCCCCCTCCAGGTACAAAAGCCGCTTAAATTTCCAGTCTCCTCTTCAAGGGTGCACAAGGTTTGATGTCGTCGCCTGGTGATTGTGATCCACAGAGAACCTGCGTCTTGAAGTTCCTGGGAGCCATGTCCATGGACCTGGGGAAGGAGCGTCTGGGCCCTTATTTGAAAACCATCATCACTCCTCTCTACAGAGAACTGGACAGCACCTATGCAGATCAAGGTACGTGAGCCAGGGTTTCCCCGACTTGTGGCGCGAGGCCCCGGCAAAATAAAAGCCGCCACACCTTGAAGCAGTGTTTTCCAACCTTTTTGGAGCCAAGGCACACTTCTTGCGTTGAAAAGATGCGGAGATGCACACCACCTGCAGAAATCATTCCAAAACTAAACTCAGTTGACGGTAAAAAGTGGTTGTTGGATATGACTTTAAAGCATAACCAAGCACGCGTCACTATAGCTCTTGTCTCGAAGTAGGTGTACTGTCACCACCTGTCAGACTTATTTGGACTTTTTTG
>NC_084742.1:66844967-66859967 GCF_033978785.1 Entelurus aequoreus | reverse complement strand
TACGGACTGTATCCCTTGCAGACTGTATTGATATATATTGATATATAATGTAGGAACCAGAATATTGATAACAGAAAGAAATGGGGGAGGGAGGTTTTTTGGGTTGGTGCCTTAATTGTAAGTGTATCTTGTGTTTTTTATGTTGATTTAATAAAAATAAAAAATTTAAAAAACGATACAGATAATAAAAAAAACGATATCGATAATTTCCGATATTATTGGACATCCCTAATGTTTAGTATTGTTTACTCATATTTGAAAATAGGAAATAATAATGTGAGGACACTGACATATTGCATGAAACAAGTGTGAAAATATTTACCTCCAAGATTGTTACACCACTGACAATAGTTTCAAGAGACTACATAAGAACTTAATATTACAAAATAGTATTATATGCAAATTTATTTCAAATAAATTGTTAACTGGATTCAATAATGCGACTCTTTGAATTTCATAATATATTTTCACGTGGCTTTTTATTTTTAGAAAAACCCATTTATATTTCGCAAAGCAATAATTGGTAAATATTTAAAACAAACATGCGTATTTCGCAAGCAAATACTTTTTAGCTTACCTCATTATTAACAACCCTGTCTGCAACTGAAGTGGGCGGATCTTTCCTCTCCATGTCTACGGCAGTTGTCGATGTAAACAAAAGATGAAGTCCGTAAGGTTTGCTCACTTTCGGTTGACATCCAAAAGTACCAGCTAGTGAAAAGTTTGTTTTCCTTGCTTCAAGTTGTTTCATATGTTGTTGGCGTTTCGCATGTACTTCCAAAGCCTTGAAACCTCGTGATCCATAGTCAATATTATCATGACACCACGTGCACAAAACCTTTCCGGGACGATCGATTTTCCGAATAAAATCACCGAACAAAGTCGTAACTTTCTTCTTCCCAACAGTATCAGTGATTTCCCTTTCCATCCAGTCCCATCGGAACTTATTTTTGACATGTTTATCAATTTCTTTTACTCGTAAAGCGTCCTTTCTCTCGAGAACCGACATTGTTTACATATGGAAAATGGCCGTAGTAACCATTATGAATGATGACGTTATTAACGTCATCATTCATAACAGATGTCCTGATTGGTCACAAGGAACATATCGACCAATCAACTACGGCGTAATATAAACTACGTCTCGAATCTTGATTTAGGGTCGGGGAAAAAAACGGGAGATAATTTTTTTCCCCCCCGAGATTAAAAAAGACGGAATTCCGACTTTAGGCGGAAAAATCACATGCCTGGTCCCGGAAGGGTTAGTGCTGCAAGGGGTTCTGGGTATTTGTTCTGTTGTGTTTATGGTTTGTCGTTCTTGTTTGGTGTGGGTTCACAGTGTGGCGCATATTTGTGACAGTGTTAAAAGTTGTTTATACGGCCACCCTCAGTGTGACCTGTATGGCTGTTGACCAAGTATGCGTTGCATTCACTTGTGTGTGTGAAAAGCCGTAGATATTATGTGACTGGGCCGGCACGCAAAGGCAGTGCCTTTAAGGTTTATTGGCGCGCTGTACTTCTCCCTACGGCCTTTTAAAAAGTCATACATTTTACTTTTTTAAACCGATACTGATAATTTCCCATATTACATTTTAAAGCATTTATCGGCCGATGATATCATGGGACATCTGTAATTGTGGCCTACCACTCCATTGCTTCGTCCAGGCCTGTGCCCTTGGTGGCTGAGGTCTTGAAGATCTGCCACTTCCTGTCTTTGAGGGCGGGAAGACCCAGTGCGTTGGCCACCTCGGCGGGCGTCATGGCCTGGTCCATGTCTTGTTTGTTTGCAAACACCACCAGGATGGCCTTCTTCAGCTCCTCCTCCTGGACACAAGTAACCATGACAACGCTGCTAAACCCCCCCCCCCCCCCCCCCCCCCCTCAGCTATCGGGATGGAGTGACGCCACTCGCCTCCAACATGGCCACCAGCTCGGACTTTGAGATGCCCATTCTGTCGCGGTCGCTGCTGTCCACCACGTAGATGACGGCGTCCGTGTTGGAGTAGTAACATCTCCAGTAGGGCCTGTGTGGAGGAGACAGTCCGCTGAAGAGAACCGTGCTTTGTAGGGGTGTAACGCTACACAAACATTTGGGTTCGGTACAGTAAGAAAACAACAAAATATACATTTTTGGGTTATTTATTTACCAAATTTGCAAAATCTTCCACCAGAAATATTTTTCTTAGTGTAATATTTGATGTGAAGTAATGGGAACCTTGGATAGGTCAATAATTCATAATAACATTGATTTTGATTCAATATTATGTTTTGAGCAATGACAGTTTGAAAGAAAAACAGCTTTGTTTTATTAGTCAACATTGCAACTTTTTCTAAATTACATTTAACCTTTTTTATTTCGTTTTTGTTTATTTTAATAGTATTTTTAGAATGTGCCGTGGGCCTTTAAAACATTAGCTGTGGGCCGCAAATGGCACACTTTTGACACCCCTGCTATAGATAATAAAACATTAAATGTGATAAAAAGCAGTTTATCATAACTCTCTCTCTGTCTCTGCCCCTCCCTCACCAATGCTGCTGTTTGTTTTGTTTTTAACCCCTTCTTAACCCTGAACGTACATTGAAAATACACGCAACCCTAACTCAAAATGCCGGACATTTGAGGCATTTAAGAAACTCCAAAAGAGGACATGTCCGGTGAAAAGAGGACGTATGGTCAGTCTATCCTAGCCCGTTAGCTGCTAGCATGCCGTGTGTTGTGCCTCGGCGTGCATTGTTTACACAACGTGCGTTACGCTACTTAATATGTCCGTGTGGAAACTCGTTCGGTACACCTCAGAACCGAACTGGAACCCCCGTACCGAAACGGTTCAATACAAATACACGTACCGTTACACCCTTAGTGCTTTGTGTTCTTTTATTGTGTACCTGATACTTGTCTGTCCTCCCAGATCCCAAACCTGGAACTTCAGATTCTTGTATGTGACAGTCTCCACATTAAAGCCGATTGCTGCAAAGACAAAACAAACAAGCGTGTAGTAGTAGTAGTAGCCTTCAGAACCAACAATGTCTGTGCACTCTAAGGTAACGGGCACATACAGTTGATAGATCATGGTCATAGATCAGTGTTTTTCAACCTTTTTTGAGCAAAAAATGCGGAGGCACACCACCAGCAGAAATACTTAAAAGACGAAACTCAGTTAATAAAAAGTCGTTGTGGCAATTGTTGGATATGACTTTAAAGCATCACTATAGCTCTTGTCTCAAAGTAGGTGTACTGTCACCACCTGTCACATCACACCCTGACTTATTTGAACTTTTTATGTGTGTAGTGTTTTACTTCTTGTCTTGCGCTCTTATTTTAGTGGCTTTTTGTCTTTTTTTGGTATTTTCCTGTAGCAGTTTCATGGCTTCCTTTGAGCGATATTTCCCGCATCTACTTTGTTTTAGCAATCAAGAATATTTCACTTGTTTTTATCCTTCTTTGTGGGGACATTGTTGATTGTCAAGTCATGTTCGGATGCACATTGTGGACGCCGTCTTTGCTCCACAGTAAGTCTTTGCTGTCGTCCAGCATTCTGTTTTTGTTTTGGTTCTGCTTAGCCTTTCCTAAGCTTCAATGCCTTTCCTTAGGGGCACTCACCTTTTGTTTAGTTTTGGTTTAAGCATTAGACACCTTTTTACCTGCACGCTGTTTCCAACATCTATAAAGCAATTAGCTAGCGGCTGCCACCTACTGATATGAAAGAGTATTACACGGTTACTCTGCCGAGCTCTAGACAGCACCGACACTCAACAACAACACATCGTTTGCAAAACATATTTTTAATCCAAATAGGTGAAATTAGATCATCTCGCGGCACAGTTGTTGAAAAACACTGCCTTAGCCAATCAGATCACGAGTTGTCAGTAAGGCCTTCTTTACGCGTCCTGTGATTGGATACTCACTGGACAAGCGGTAGAAAATGGATGGTTTGAGCCGCGGCGGTGCTATGCAGACCAGCGGATGAATTGAACATAGCTACTTTTTTAACCCACAAAGAAGGAGAACAAAAGGTTGATTAGGTGTCAGATATATATTTGCAAGGCCATTTTCAAGAAGGATATTTAAAGAGAAAGTACATCTTTTTTTTACAATTTAAATGTTGACAGTACCACATAAGTTATGTTTTAATGGCAGATGCAGGTTTAACCTTGTGATATCACCTATTGTGGCCTTGTGGTTAGAGCAGTGATTTTCAACCACTGTGCCGCGTGAGATATTGTCTGGTGTGCCGTGGGAAATTATGCAACTTCACCTAATTGGTCCAAAAAATATTTTTTGCAAATCAATAATCATAATAATGTGCCGTTGTCTAGTGCCTGTGCTGTGTAGAGCTTGGCAGGGTGATCTTGTAATACTCCATACCAGTAGGTGGCAGCAGGTAGTTCATTGCTTTGTAGAAGTCGGGACACGTCGAGGATGGTTTGTCGTGATCCCAGTATGCAGAGCACAGCGGGAGACGGCGTGCAGGTAAAAAGGTATGTAACGCTTAAACCAAAAATCAACAAAAAGGCACTGTACCATAGGAATGGCTATTTAAAACAAAAGTAAAACTGAACTGGCTACAAAGTCAACAAAAACAGAATGCTGGACGACAGCAAAGACTTACAGCGTGTGGAGCAAAGACGGCATCCACAAAGTACATCCGTACATGACAATCAACAATGTCCACACTAAGAAGGTTAGCGTACGCACAACTTAAATAGTCTTGATTGCGAAAACAAAGCCGGTGCGGGCAACAGCACTCAAAGGACGGCGTGAAGCTGCTACAGGAGAACACCAACAAAACAGGAAGGGTCACCAAAATAACAGCGCAAGACAGGAACTAAAGCACTACACACAGGAAACTCAAAATAAGGCACGACAACCTGGTGGAGTTTCATTTTTTAACCTTTTCTGCTGGTGGTGTGCCTCCGTATTTTTTTTTTTAATGAAAAAAATGTGCCTTGGCTCAAAAAAGGTTGAAAAATACTTGGTTAGAGTGTCCGCCCTGAGATGGGTAGCTTGTGAGTTCAAACCCCGGCCGAGTCATACCAAAGACTATAAAAATGGGAGCCATTACCTCCCTGCTTGGCACTCAGCATCAAGGGTTGGAATTGGGGGTTAAATCATCAAAAATGATTCCCGGGCGTGGCCACCGCTGCTGCTCACTGCTCCCCTCACCTCCCAGGGGGTGAGCAAGGGTGATGGTTCAAATGCAAAGGGCAAATTTCACCACAACTACTGTGTGTGTGACAATCATTGCTACTTTAACTTTAAAGATTTTTAAATGCGCCAGAAAATAACCCGTTTTGTACACGGTTGATGTGCTTCAACCATACTGAAATGTCAATACCAGATCTTTATGGTCTAATATCCACACTTTATAGTTCAGGGGTGTCCAAACTTTTCCCACCAAGAGCCGCATACTGAAAAGTGTTGAGATTTGTTTGTGTAAAAAGTGCTAGTAAGTATGGGGGAGACATTTTGAAATGTGTTTATTTTGAAAAAAAATAGCTAAAAACTCATTTTTTAGAGCGAGAGAGAGAATACACTGTTATAGGTGACTAAGTATATTATTAATAGTTTACAAATCTCAGCTTTTTTGCTCTTTTTTTGACAGATGTTATTTGTAAATATACACAAAAATTCCGGTACAAATGTATACCGTATTTTTCGGAGTATAAGTCGCACCGGCCGAAAATGCATGATAAAGACGGGAAAAAACATGTAAGTCGCACTTTTTGGGGAAATGTGTTTGATAAAAGCCAACAGCAAGAATAGACATTTGAAAGGCAATTTAAAATGTCTAAAGAATAGTGAACAACAGGCTGAATAAGTGTACGTTATATGAGGCATAAATAACCAACTGAGAAGGTGCCTGGTATGTTAACGTAACATATTATGGTAAGAGTCATTCAAATAACTATAACATATAGAACATGCTATACGTTTACCAAACAATCTGTCACTCCTAATCGCTAAATCCCATGAAATCTTATACGTCTAGTCTCTTACGTGAATGAGATCAATAATATTATTTGATATTTTACGCTAATGTGTTAATAATTTAACACATAAGTCGCTCCTGAGTATAAGTCGCACCCCCGGCCAAACTATGAAAAAAACTGCCACTTATAGTCCGAAAAATACGGTATTTGCACCCAGTATCAGATTGATACCTGCTTGAGTTTTACTTGGGATCGGAAAGAGAATCAATGGTATTGCATATCACTACTGATCATGTCAGGGGCGGAGCTTCAGGGGAGGGCGGGCTGTTCGCACTGCTCGTGTCCAGAGGAGCTATGATCGTGCAAACCATAGACATGTTCTAAGGGTACGCAGCATGGAGCGCTACTGCCTACTGGCGCTGACGAGACGCGGGGCCGCCATCTTGGAGTGGTGATCCGCTCCACTCAGTGCAATTCATTTGGCAGGAGCAATGAACTGTCAGCGCATTTAATTCACTTTACCTCACTGAATACCACTGATTTTCACACGCTTTTTTGTCAGACGTGTAGCTATGATAAAGGACACATGTTTTATTATTCATAGTGTGCTTAACAGTAATAGAATATTCGTATATGCTATAAGTGACCCAGACGTCCGAGATCAAAACTGGGAATATAATCCCAGAGAAGGGGGAAAAAATGCTCAGCTATTTTGAAGTTGAAGAAACAATATGATGAGGTTATATATACATGCTACATAAACAATGTATGAATATATTATATATCTAAATATCTTATAGACTGTATCTCTGTTGCTGAGTTTATTCTGTCTTGACACTTTGTATTGATATTTTGTATTACATTCTTCCCCTAAATGATCATGTTTACAGTGATTGTTATATATGTATTTTTTATGTACGTCGCTTTGGATAAAAGCGTCTGCCAAATACTTCAACATAAACATAACTTTTACAATCTTTATCTTCATCATTTATTTCAACTTTATGTTATTCAAGTATGACATTTTTAAATGTAATTAATTTCATTGACAAGCAATTCTATTGTGGTCATACTCTTGTTTGCTAGCGGCTAGGATTTCAGTACTATTGAAGATCTTTGCTCTGTCAACTCTGTGGTTAACATTCTTTTCACAAAATACAACCAATAGTACGTTAATGTTAAATCTTACTTGTGAAAAGTCATCCCCCGATTCCTAATTTCAACAGTCCGCTCATTTGAGCAGGAAAACGCTGAACACCATCTTTGTTTTCTACCTGTCAACTGCCAGTTTAGCATCTTTGTTTTCTACCTGTCAACTGTCAGTTTAGCATCTTTGTTTTCTACCTGTCAACTGTCAGTTTAGCATCTTTGTTTTCTACCTGTCAACTGTCAGTTTAGCATCTTTGTTTCCTACCTGTCAACTGTCAGTTTAGCATCTTTGTTTTCTACCTGTCAACTGTCAGTTTAGCATCTTTGTTTTCTACCTGTCAACTGTCAGTTTAGCATCTTTGTTTTCTACCTGTCAACTGTCAGTTTAGCATCTTTGTTTTCTACCTGTCAACTGTCAGTTCAGCATCTTTGTTTTCTACCTGTCAACTGTCAGTTCAGCATCTTTGTTTTCTACCTGTCAACTGTCAGTTTAGCATCTTTGTTTTCTACCTGTCAACTGTCAGTTCAGCATCTTTGTTTTCTACCTGTCAACTGTCAGTTTAGCATCTTTGTTTTCTACATGTCAACTGTCAGTTTAGCATCTTTGTTTTCTACCTGTCAACTGTCAGTTTAGCATCTTTGTTTTCTACCTGTCAACTGTCAGTTTAGCATCTTTGTTTTCTACCTGTCAGTTTAGCATCTTTGTTTTCTACCTGTCAGTTTAGCATCTTTGTTTTCTACCTGTCAGTTTAGCATCTTTGTTTTCTACCTGTCAACTGTCAGTTTAGCATCTTTGTTTTCTACCTGTCAACTGTCAGTTTAGCATCTTTGTTTTCTACCTGTCAACTGTCAGCTTAGCATCTTTGTTTTCTACCTGTCAACTGTCAGTTTAGCATCTTTGTTTTCTACCTGTCAACTGTCAGTTTAGCATCTTTGTTTTCTACCTGTCAACTGTCAGTTTAGCATCTTTGTTTTCTACCTGTCAACTGTCAGTTTAGCATCTTTGTTTTCTACCTGTCAACTGTCAGTTTAGCATCTTTGTTTTCTACCTGTCAACTGTCAGTTTAGCATCTTTGTTTTCTACCTGTCAACTGTCAGTTTAGCATCTTTGTTTTCTACCTGTCAACTGTCAGTTTAGCATCTTTGTTTTGTACCTGTCAACTGTCAGTTTAGCATCTTTGTTTTCTACCTGTCAACTGTCAGTTTAGCATCTTTGTTTTCTACCTGTCAACTGTCAGTTTAGCATCTTTGTTTTCTACCTGTCAGTTTAGCATCTTTGTTTTCTAACTGTCAACTGTCAGTTTAGCATCTTTGTTTTCTACCTGTCAACTGCCAGTTTAGCATCTTTGTTTTCTACCTGTCAACTGTCAGTTTAGCATCTTTGTTTTCTACCTGTCAACTGTCAGTTTAGCATCGTTATTTTCTACCTGTCAACTGTCAGTTTAGCATCTTTGTTTTCTACCTGTCAACTGTCAGTTTAGCATCTTTGTTTTCTACCTGTCAACTGTCAGCTTAGCATCTTTGTTTTCTAGCTGTCAACTGTCAGTTTAACATCTTTGTTTTCTAGCTGTCAACTGTCAGTTTAACATCTTTGTTTTCTACCTGTCAACTGTCAGTTTAGCATCTTTGTTTTCTACCTGTCAACTGTCAGTTTAGCATCTTTGTTTTCTACCTGTCAACTGTCAGTTTAGCATCTTTGTTTTCTAGCTGTCAACTGTCAGTTTAACATCTTTGTTTTCTAGCTGTCAACTGTCAGTTTAACATCTTTGTTTTCTACCTGTCAACTGTCAGTTTAGCATCTTTGTTTTCTACCTGTCAACTGTCAGTTTAGCATCTTTGTTTTCTACCTGTCAACTGTCAGTTTAGCATCTTTGTTTTCTACCTGTCAACTGTCAGTTTAGCATCTTTGTTTTCTACCTGTCAACTGTCAGTTTAGCATCTTTGTTTTCTACCTGTCAACTGTCAGTTTAGGCTGCTCGCCGGCTCCTCGTCACCACTTCAAGATGGCGGCCCAATTTCTCGCGTCACAGCAGCCAATGCTGCGTCTACTTATAACATGTCTATGGTGCAAACAGTTTATTTCTAATCACCGTATGCGGGGTCACACTGTAGTTTGCCCCAGTCGCTATGCAAGACTGACTTTAGTGATTTAGTAGATGTAAAAAGTGAATATGTGTAAGTTACAAGTGGATCTACGCAATGTCATTTGGGTAAAATGGTCATCAAGCCGTCCAATGTCAACAGAGAACAAGCTAGGTGAGTATTTTTACTACAAAGTGTGAAGAGTTCCTTGGGTTCTTCCTACGGCTCCGAGCAAACAGGAACCCAGGTCGCCAGCATCAGAGGCGAGCGCGCTGACTACCGAGCCTGGGCAATCCGCTTGATATCACAAGGTTTAAAAAGGGGCCGCTGGGTCGTGATGCACTTACTGGGAATGGTGGTGACAACCTCGCCGACCTGCAGCCGATACAAAATGGTGGTTTTCCCCGCGCCGTCCAAACCCAGTATCAAGATCCTCATCTCCTTGGTGCCAAAGAGGCCCGAGAACAGACTCGAGAAGAAACCACCTGGGGGAGTGGGAGAATCAGAGTCAGACGTTCTTTGATAATCCCTTTCAAGAGCAGACAAACATTACAGGGAGACAGAACAGGATCAAAACATTACAGGGAGACAGAACAGGATCAAACATGACAGGGAGACAGAACAGGATCAAACATGACAGGGAAACAGAACAGGATCAGACATGACAGGGGAGACTGAACAGGATCAGAAATGACAGGGAGACTGAACAGGATCAGACATGACAGGGAGACGGAACAGGATCAGACATGACAGGGGAGACGGAACAGGATCAGACATGACAGGGGAGACGGAACAGGATCAGACATGACAGGGAGACAGAACAGGATCGCTGCCAGGTCTGCCAACTTCCAGTGCCCCTTACAAAAAAGGTGAGAAAACACTGGTGGGGGTGAGAAAAAAAATATTCAGTCTAAGCCTGGGCCCCTGGAGACTGAGGCCAAGGGGGGAAAAAAACTCATAGCCATAGCACACATAAGCATGTGTGTAAGAGGGAAACATTAAAGACATTAAAAGAGCAGAGCTGATGCAATCAGCCACTTCTACGTACAGCTACAAAAGTAAAAAAATAAAAACATATACACTGTGGTGGCCTCTGCGGTGTTCCACGCCATCGTCTGCTGGGTTGGGGGGGGAGCATGGCCAGAGACAGGAGCAGACCCAACAAAGCAACCAAGAGAGCCGACTCCACCCTCGGCCGCCCACCAACTCTCAGCCAGTGTCCAGTCTGCATGGATGAGCAATGAGACCGAGGATACGTCCAAGGAGACGGAGGTGTCCGATACCTGCTCATTCAGCCAAGACACTGTGAAGCTTGTCCAGCTCCGCAGTTCTGTTCTCTTCATCCACATCCCCTCCAGTCTCTCCAAACTCTGCAGTCCTGATTCTTCATCCACATCTCCTCCAGTCTCTCCAAACTCTGCAGTCCTGTCTCTTCATCCACATCCCCTCCAGTCTCTCCAAACTCTGCAGCCCTGTCTCTTCATCCACATCTCCTCTAGTCTCTCCAAACTCTGTAGTCCTGTCTCTTCATCCACATCTCCTCCAGTCTCTCCGAACTCTGCAGTCCTGTCTCTTCATCCACATCCCCTCCAGTCTCTCCAAACTCTGCAGTCCTGTCTCTTCATCCACATCTCCTCCAGTCTCTTCAAACTCTGCAGTCCTGTCTCTTCATCCACATCCCCTCCAGTCTCTCCAAACTCTGCAGTCCTGTCTCTTCATCCACATCTCCTCCAGTCTCTCCAAACTCTGCAGCCCTGTCTCTTCATCCACATCTCCTGTAGTCTCTCCAAACTCTGTAGTCCTGTCTCTTCATCCACATCTCCTCCAGTCTCTCCAAACTCTGCAGCCCTGTCTCTTCATCCACATCTCCTCTAGTCTCTCCAAACTTTGTAGTCCTGTCTCTTCATCCACATCTCCTTCAGTCTCTCCAAACTCTGCAGTCCTGTTTCTTCATCCACAGACTATAAACACGGGAGCCATTACCTCCTCAGCATCAAGGGTTGGAATTGGGGGTTAAATCACCAAAAATGATTCCCAGGTGCGGTCACTGCTGCTGCTCACTGCTCTCCTCACCTCCCAGGGGGTGAACAAGGGGATGGGTCAAATGCAGAAGATAATTTCACCACACCTAGTGTGTGTGTGTGTGACAATCATTGCTACTTTAACTCTTAACTTAACTTAAATTCCAGCTGGTTAGCCAGGATTATCTTAGCATGATTGATTGATTGATTGAAACTTGTATTAGTAGATTGCACAGTGAAGTACATATTACGTACAATTGACCACTAAATGGTAAGGGAGGGGTCACACAATGTTGTGCTTATTCTTCAATGCACATTGCAACCACTTGTATTATTTAAACGCGTGTTCACTTCACAGCAAAACAAATGATTTAAACATTTAAAAGAGGGTTGATGTCACAAGAAAACAATGATTTAAACATTTTAAAAAGTGTTGACGTCACAAGAAAACAAACATTACTCCGGGCTAACAGCTAGCATGGCGCTAGCTAACCGAACCACGTGTAAACTGTCTGGCAAAAGTCAAACATTTGCGTTTTTAATGATACATCTAAAGTAAATAGACGCACGTATGCAAATGTTTGGAGAAAATTACCCATTTTGACGAAGACTCGGCTCTCGTACCGCAGCAGGAGGTTGGATTGGAAAATCCTTCTTCCGTGTGGTGACGTGTCGTCAGATGACGTCATCAACACGCGTACTTTATTTCGTCGCTGTCACTGCCCGCCCGGTTCACGCATGCGCGAAGATTACGTCACTTCCTGGAAGACGCTTCTGCTGTTTTAAATGTTTTATTGACGTTTCGTACAAAACAAACAGCTTATTTAGTAGTAAAAGAGAAGTAAAATGCAGCATTAAACAGGTAGCTATAAATAATCAGGACATATCGCCGCAATTTAATCAATTTGGACTTTTCTGTTATTGCAATGAAGGACGCACGGGGGCGCTACTGACTCCCATCACGCCATGTCTTGTTTATGTGAGGATTTTTTTAAACGAGGCATCCATCCATCCATTTTCTACCGCTTGTCCCTTTTGGGGTCGTTTAACCTAAAATCTATGTTTCTTGTTTTTTTTAAATTGATCAACAAACATTCATTTATAATTCAATGTCAAAGAAAGAAAACCAAAGCAAATACACAGTATTAAATATTAATAAATAATAATAATAAAAAATATGAAATAAATGTATAATTCACACAAAAAGTCAAGGCACTTTCAACGTCAAAGAAAGAAAACCAAAGCAAATACAGATAGAGTATTAAATATTAATAAATAATAATAATAAAAAATATGAAATACATTTATAATTCACACAGAAAGTCAAGGAACTTTCAACATCAAAGAAATAAAACCAAAGCAAATACAGAGAGTATTAAATCTTAATAAATAATAATAATAAAAAATAAAAAATACATTTATAATTCACACAAAAAGTCGATGCACTTTCAACATCAAAGAAAGAAAACAAAAGCAAATACAGATAAGAGTATTAAATATTAATAAATAATAATAATAAAAATATAAAATACATTTATAATTCACACAAAAATTCGATGCACTTTCAACATCAAAGAAAGAAAACAAAAGCAAATACAGATAAAGTATTAAATATTAATAAATAATTTAAAAGAAAAAAAGAAATAAAAAGGGCCATCTAAATCATTTTTAAAAAAATTAACAGAGATATCAAGTTAAGGGCTTTTGTACTCTTAATCATTCTCCAAGATTTGATTGATAATTGTAAACCATTAAGCCAATTAGAAAATATAGGCTTTACTTTCATAAATCGACATTTCATCTAGAAAACATTTTGCCTGAAAACATTTTCTGTGTTACTGTGATAAAGTAGGTTACTCTGGACGCGGAATGCTAGTCTGATATCTTCTTAGGACCAGGACTCCGGTCAGAGAGTAGGACACAGAGACGCTTTCAGGCACTCTTTAATGGTGAAGTTGGACAAGTGTGGTATAGGTGTGTGTGTGTGTGTGTGTGTGTGTGTGTGTGTGTGTGTGTGTGTGTGTGTGTGTGTGTGTGTGTGTGTGTGTGTGTGTGTGTGTGTGTGTGTGTGTGTGTGTGTGTGTGTGTGTGTGTGTGTGTGTGTGTGTGTGTGTGTGTGTGTGTGTGTGTGTGTGTGTGTGTGTGTGTGTGTGTGTGTGTGTGTGTGTGTGTGTGTGTGGTCTAATGGGAACACGTACAAAGAATGATTAGGATACATTTAGGCAATATAACATGCAATAATATAACAGGATATGTATAATGTTATATATAATATAATATACTCTACAATGTGTTATAAAACAAATGTACATGGACTATTAAAGCAGTCCATTAGAGATGAATGGAGAATAAGCACTGTTGATTTAAACGTGGTCTGTGTCGCCCTCTAGTGGTAAGATAGGGTAACTACCGTGTAACAAGAAGTATTAACAGGGCGAAAGTTGAGCTGGCGTCAAACAAACACTCGGTTAAGGCTACATCTAACACATTATAGGCATTTTAGCATTAATAACCCTGCTATATTCGACGTAAACTTACATTTTAGTCGGGAACGCGCACAATGCTGTTTACACAATCACCCAAGAGCCCATATTACGCAGAAACGCTACAAACCGGAAATGACGTCTCAGACTAGATCGCCAAATTAAGAGCACAGGAAATCAAAATGCCATTTAAGGCTGCTGAGCACATCGTTCTGGTTTCTGTAAGTTTTAAAAGAAATGATGCATTTTTAAATGACGTTTTGTTTGTATATAATGGCGTTGTTGTTGAACACTGGGCCTATATTTACAATATGCAAACTCAGTGACGCACTTCCCATACGATATAACTCAATATTTAACAAAAGATTGAGCAATTCACATAATAAATCAAATTAAATGCAATCGTCATATAAACAAAACCTGGTATTAAAAATATAAGAGACAATATATACACATGAAAAAATAAAGTACATCTAATAAAAACTGGGCTTATCTAAAAGAACTTAAATTCCTCCAATGAATATAATAATTTATGGGCTTATCTACTTTTGAAAAATAAAAATAAAAAACAAAATCTCGTTGACATTTATGACTTAAGTGTTATTATGACAACAACAATAAAGGAATTGATTGATTAATTTAAACTATTTTCCTAGATGTTATTAACAATTTAAAATCATTTAACCAATGTGAGAATTTGGGTTTTCCTTTTTATGTTTGATGAATTAAGCCTGGAATATAATAACATTAAAAAAACATTTTCTAGGTCGTTTTAATAAATAAAAATGCCAATAAAATACCCAAATTAACCTCTTCTACGGTGAATTAAAATACACACTTCCCATACGATATAACTCAATATTTAACAAAAGATTGAGCAATTCACATAATAAATCAAATTAAATACAATCGTCATATAAACAAAACCTGGTATTAAAAAGGTCAATTAAATACAAGAGACAATATATACACATGAAAAAATAAAATACATATATTAAAAACTGGGCTTATCTAAAACAACATAAATTCCTCCAATAAATATAATAATTTATGGGCTTATCTACTTTAAAAAAAAACAAAAAACAAAATCTCGTTGACATGTATGACTTAAGTGTTATTGTGACAATGACAATAAAGGAATTGATTGATTGATTTTAGCTATTTTCCAAGATTTCATTAATAATTTGAAATCATTTAACCCAATGTGAAAATTTGGGTTTTACTTCTGCAATATAATAACATTAAAAATCATTTTCTAGGTCGTTTTATTTAATTAAAATACCAATAAAATACCCAAATTAACCTCTTCTAGGGAAATACATAACTGCCGTAAA
>NC_084742.1:66812467-66837467 GCF_033978785.1 Entelurus aequoreus | reverse complement strand
AAGAGGACGTAATAAAATATGAGTACAAAATTGTACTAACATTAGCGATGCGCGATACGGTTGATTTTCTTTCCAATGCGATACCGAATAAAATTCAGGCTGGTAATGGCGATACCGGTCCGACACAGATATTTTGTGAAAATTTTAAAAGTTGTGTATTTCAAACAAAAACATCGCATAAAGAATACAGTTGTTTATGTATTGTTATTTATTATATAGTATGTATTATATTATTTATTTACATATTATTTATTATTGTATATTTATTTATTTCAAACTCTGAAGTGTATTGAGGTAGTGGCGTAAATAGCAATATAGCCAAGCTATTACAACATAAAAAACTAAATTAAAATAATAAAAAATAAAATAATAAAAGCATAAAAATAAATGTATTGATAAAAACTACCATTAGCAATGTGGAACTGAACTGTCATATTTTTGTACAGGCAGAATTGTTGACAAACTAAGTTATGCAGTTAATCGCATTATTATTTTTGTTCTATTCTTACATTGGAAAAAATAATTAAAAATGTAAGCAAAAAGAGGTATGCAATGAGAAAAAGCTGCAATGTGAGTTGAACAAAGCATCGCATCGCCGAGTGCGTTCAAATCAATCTTCTATACCAGGCAGTCTCTCAATGCCAAATATTTGCTGCCATCTTGTGGACAATATGAGTAATTCAGGTCAAGGAATCTTGAAAGGTTTTTGGAATAATAACACAGCATTTACTTATATGACCAAACCAAGACAACCTTCCCTAGTCATGGTGGATGGTGTGTTGAATAAAGACATAGCTGGAAAATTGTTAAAACTGATCTGTTCTAAAAAAAATATGTCTTAAACGTGAGCTAAACAATGACACCAAGATCCAGGATAGCTGAGCGGTTAAAAGCATTGGCTTCCATAAAGAAGTAATGGTTTCCATTGCCAGTCAGGACGTTAGGTAACTTCAAAATCTCCCAAGTTTTGTTTCACCTCCATCGTAGTTTATCAAGACGGGTCCTCGGTTACATTTATCCTTGGGGCCTTGAATCTTCCCCCAAGAAGACCAAGGATAGATCAGTGCTTCACACTTGGCCACCAACAAGGGGTACTGGGTTCAAATCCTGCTCTGGTTGCTAGGTAACTTACAGAGCTCCAATGTTTTGTTTCACCTACATTGTAGTTTAACTGAGACAGGGCTCCTCAATTATATTTGGAATTGAGGCCCGGAAACTGTATTTTACCTCTGTCATAGTTCACTGATTGCATTTGTATATTATGAAAACTATTCTCTCAGCAAGACCCAGGATAGTACAATACAATATATAAATACAAGTAGTTTGTATTCATATTCATATATCAATGTTATTCATGTTTATACAAGTACAATACAATATATAAATACATAAATACAAGTAGTTTATATTAATATTCATATATCAGTGTTACACGTGTTTATACAAGTACAATACAATATATAAATACAAGTAGTTTGTACTAGTTTGCACGCGAAATGGACATTTAAAGTGACTTTTATCTCCAAGACAATACATCGGTGACACACTTAGCTACTGAGCTAACGTGATAGCATCGTTCTCAAATGAAGATAGAAACAAAATAAATAAATCCCTGACTGGAAGGATAGACAGAAGACCAACAATACTATTAAACCATGTACATGTAACTATACGGTTAAAAATTCTCAGCCTGGTAAGGCTTAACTATGCTGTTGCTAACGATGCTAAGGCTAATTTAGCAACTTAGCAACCGGACCTCACAGAACTATGTACTCTCTCCTTTTTCTATTGTGGATCACGGATTTGTATTTTAAACCACCTCGGATACTATATCCTCTTGAAAATGAGAGTCGAGCACGCGAAATGGACATTTAAAGTGACTTTTATCTCCAAGACAATACATCGGTGACACACTTAGCTACTGAGCTAACGTGATAGCATCGTTCTCAAATGAAGATAGAAACAAAATACATAAATTACTGACTTGAAGGATAGACAGAAGACCAAAAATACTATTAAACCATGTACATGTAACTACACGGTTAAAAATTCTCAGCCTGGTAAGGCTTAAAAATGCTGTTGCTAACGACGCTAAGGCTAATTTAGCAACTTAGCAACCGGACCTCACAGAACTATGATAAAAACATTAGCGCTCCACCTACATGTGTGTGTGTGTGTGTGTGTGTGTGTGTGTGTGTGTGTGTGTGTGTGCAGGCAACATGCTGGAGTGGTGTCTCCCCACAGACATGGACCTGGAAGGTGTGGAGTTCAAAGCCATTGCCAGTGGATCCCACAGAGTCACCACAGACTTCATGTAAGTCACTTGAAATATTACATTTTTATTACTTTTTCAATGTTTTTTTTTTTTTTCCCATCGTTGGAGAAATGTCTGCACATTATTCGTTCCTTGATCTATTTCTCAATCCATCACAACTGGACTGTTCATTTTTCTCTTTTCTAAAAAAAGACTTGTTTTCCCATGTAAAATTACATGTTTTCTTGTAAAATTCTGACTTATTGTCCGAAAATAAATATGACTTTTACAATATATTTGACTTTAATCATGAAATAGCATACTTTTTTTTTTTTTTAGGAAAATGTAAAACTTTTGTTAAAATATTTTTTTGTTAAAATATTTTTCTTTATTTATTTATACGCACTACTAGTAAAATGACAACTTTTTTTTTCTCACAATATTACGTTTTTCTTCAAAAGAAAAAAAACTTGTAATAAATTTGACTAAAATCGTTTTTGTTACATACTTTCTTCCTAAAAATGTAAAACTTTTTTTCTTGTATAAAACAACTTTTTTCTCACAAAAATTGTATTTTTCTAAAAAAAAAAGACTTGTTTTCTTGATATATTTGACTATAATTGTGAAAAATTACACGATTTTCTTGTAAAATTACAACTTTGTCAATGCCATACTTTGTTCTTAAAATCATTTTTATGAAAATATTTCTACACAATTCTTGTAAAAAAACCAACTTTTTCTCACAATATTGTTTTTATTAAAAAAAAGACTGGTTTTCTTGATATATTTGACTATAATCGTGTAAAATTACATGTTTTCTTGTAAAATTACGACTTTTTGTCTGAAAAGAAATATGACTTTCACAATATATTTGACTTTAATCATGTAAAATAGCATTCTTTTTTTTTTTTTAAATTTAAAACTTTTTTCTTAAAATATTTTTTCTTTAAATATTTTTCTTTAAAATATTTCTACACACTTCTAGTAAAATGAAATTTTTTTCTCACAATATTAAGTTTACAAAAGAATAAAAACGTATAATACATTTGACTAAAATCGTGTAAAATTACATATTTTTTTCTTGTAAAATTACAACTTTTTTTCTAAAAAAAAACGATGACTTTTTTCACAACATATTTGACTTTAATCATGAAAAATGCCATACTTTGTTCTTAAAATCATTTTTATGAAAATATTTCTACATAATTCATGTAAAATAACTTTTTCTCACAATATTGTGTTTTTCTGAGGAAAAAAGACTTGTTTTCATGATATATTTGACTATAGTCGTGTAAAATAACATATTACATTATAATTATGACTTTTTTCACAATATATTTGACTTTAATCTTGTAAAATGGCATACTTGGTTCAACATTTTTCTTAAAATATCTTTTTTTATTAAACTATTTTTTATTAAAATATTTCTACCCAATTCTTGTAAAATAGCAAATCTTTTATCACAACATTGTGTTTTTCTGAAAAAAAAGAAGACTTGTTTTCACGATATATTTGAATATAGTCGCAAAAAATTACATATTACATTATAATTATGACTTTTTTCACAATATATTTTACTTTAGTCTTGTAAAATGGCATACTTTTTTTTGCATGTTTCCATTATCACAGACTTCATGTAAATAGGTGGTGGACTTAATTTTTTAATTCTATTTAATTTAATTTATATATAATTTAATTCTTATTTCATTTTATTGCACAGTGAAACTCCCCATATTCCTTCTACCTAGTGTAGTGGGAGCACATTTTATGTTTTAATTAAATTACATTTAAATGTATTTTACACAATGAATCTATTACTTCATTAAATGGGTGATGAATATATTTTTCATTTTGTTTTATCACTCAAATATTTCTATATTTTTCCTCACATATTTATTCAATGACTTTATAAATATTTGCATATTCTTACAGTCACCAAGGACTTTCTGTAAAAGGACTATAAATAATTTTTTGTTTGATTCTTTTCAATCATTTTTGCATCTTATTATATTTGAATGGATAAAGGAGTACGATGACCTCCCAATGAAATATTAGAATTGAACAGGAAACAGAATGTGTGGCATGTTGAGAAAAAGGCTAAATAAAGAATTAAATGGGAGCTCAGCCATCTGCCGGTGCCTCCATGATTCATGTCTTTGTCCACGCTCCCTCTCCCCATCCCACCCCAGCTACTTCCGCAAGGGCCGCTACTTCGGCCTGGCCTGCTTCGCCAACATGGCGGTGGAGAACCCGGCGGAGCGCGGCGCCAGGATGAAGTCGGTGGGGATCCTGTCACCTTCGTACACTTTGCTTTATCGATACATGAGCTTCCTGGAGCACCAGGTCAGGTGAGTCAAGACCTGCTGGACAGGAGAGGACTTCTTGGATTCTGGTTTAGGGGCCTCTAGGGGCCACGCTTTATTAAACCCACAGAGTTCCAGTGTTCATACACAATTTGTTCTCACAAAATTGAGACTTTTTTTTTAGGGGAAAAAAAATCTACAAATATTTTTTTCTTGAAATATTTTTCATTAAACTTCAAAAATATATATTTTTATTAAAATATTTCTGCACAGTTCTTGTAAAATATTTTTTTTCTCACAATATGGGGTTTTTCTATGTCATATGTAAAATAAAATGTTCTTTGTAAAATTACAAACTTTTTTTTAAACAAAAAGATCACTTTAAAAAATATATATTTAACTTCAATCATGTAAAATAATTGCCATACTTTTTTCTTGAAAAATAGATTATCACATTAGAATAGTTTTTTCCTTAAACTTGTAAAATAACTTTCTTCTCACCATATTGCATTTATCCCCAAACAAATACTTGTTTTTTTATTTATATATACATATATATCTATATATATATAGATATATATGACTATAATTGTGTAAAATTACATATTTTTCTTGTAAAAATACGACTTTTTTTTCTGAAAAGAAATATGACTTTCACAATATATTTGACTTTAATCATGTAAAATAGCATTCTTTTTTTTCTACAAAATGTTTTAACTTTTTTCTTAAAATATTTTTTCCTTAAAATATTTGTCACACTTTTTTTTTCTCACAATATTAAGTTTTTCTCACAATATGGGGGTTTTCTATGATATATGTAAAATAAAATGTTCTTTGTAAAACTACAAACTTTTTTTTTAAACAAAAAGATCACTTTAAAAAATATATATTTAACTTCAATCATGTAAAATAATTGCTATACTTTTTTCTTGAAAAATAGAATATATTATCACAATATTAGAATAGTTTTTTCCTTAAACTTGTAAAATAACTTTCTTCTCCCCATATTGCATTTATCCCCAAACAAATAGACTTTTTTTATATATATATATTTCACTATAATTGTGTAAAATTACACATTTTTCTTGTAAAAATACGACTTTTTTTCTGAAAAGAAATATGACTTTCACAATATATTTGACTTTAATCATGTAAAATAGCATACTTTTTTTTCTACAAAATGTTTTAACTTTTTCCTTAATATTTTTTCCTTAAAATATTTGTCACACTTCTTGTAAAATTACAACTTTTTTCTCAAAATATTAAGTTTTTCTCACAATATGGGGGTTTTCTATGATATATGTAAAATAAAATGTTCTTTGTAAAATTACAAACTTTTTTTTTTAAACAAAAAGATCACTTTAAAAAATATATATTTAACTTCAATCATGTAAAATAATTGCCATACTTTTTTCTTGAAAAATAGATATTATCACAATATTAGAATAGTTTTTTCCTTAAACTTGTAAGATAACTTTCTTCTCACCATATTGCATTTATCCCCAAACAAATATATATATATAAAAAAAGTCAATTTCACTATAATTGTGTAAAATTACAAATTTTTGTTGTAAAAATACGACTTTTTCTGAAAAGAAATATGACTATCACAATATATTTTACTTTAATCATGTAAAATAGCATACTTTTTTTTCTAGAAAATGTTTTAACTTTTTTCTTAAAATATTTTTTCCTTAGAATATTTTTCACACTTGTAAAATTACAACTTTTTTCTCACAATATGGGGGTTTTCTATGATATATGTCAAATAAAATGTTCTTTTTAAAATGACAAAAACTTTTTTTAAAACAAAAAGATCACTTTAAAAAATATATATTTAACTTCAATCATGTAAAATAATTGCCATACTTTTTTCTTGAAAAATAGAATATATTATCACAATATTAGAATAGTTTTTTTCCTTAAACTATTTATTAAAATATTTCTACCCAATTTGTTGCGGGTTGTCAAGGGTGTGACCCCGGAATGCAGAAACGGGAGGCAAGGTAGAATACAAAAAGGGAAAAAATTTAATAAGTCCAAAAAGGGGATAACAAAAGGCGATGGGGCAGAAGTGCACACCATGAAACTAACAAAACAGGTTCCTCGGTTGTCGGCGGGGGAAAAGCCAGGGCGCACAAAGCACAGCAAAAGTCTTCTTGAAATCAAGGTGGCTAGGAAACAAACACAACGAGGTCAAGATAAAGAGGACTAAGGAAAGGCACGTACCAAGACAGATGATGCAGGCACATGCGCGTGCGGGCTTCAGGAAACATTAACCAGCGAGGTCAAGCAGTGAGTGACGAGCCTAAATACTGGAGAGCTAATTGCCAGCAGGTGCGCCACCAGGTGCGCCCCTCGCCGAGGACCAATCGCTAAAAAACAGGTGCAGACAAGGAGAAGGCAGGAAAACACAACACAATTCTTGTAAAATAACAACTTTCTTCTCACCATATTGCATTTATCCCCAAACAAATAGACTTGTTTTTTATATATATATTTGAGTAAAATTACACATTTTTCTTGTAAAAGTACGACTTTTTTTCTGAAAAGAAATATGACTTTTTCACAATATATTTGATTTTAATCATGTAAAATAGCATACTTTTTTTTCTAGAAAATGTTTTAACTTTTTTCTTAAAATATTTTTTCCTTAAAATATTTTTCCTTAAAATATTTTTCACACTTCTTGTAAAATAACAACTTTTTTCTCACCATATTGCATTTATCCCCAAACAAGTAGACTTGTTTTTTTATGTATATATTTGACTATAATTGTGTAAAATTACACATTTTTCTTGTAAAAATTTGACTTTTTTTCTGAAAAGAAGTATGACTTTTTCACAATATATTTGACTTTAATCATGTAAAATATAGCATACTTTTTTTTCTAGAAAATGTTTTAACTTTTTTCTTAAAATATTTTTTCCTTAAAATATTTTTCACACTTCTTGTAAAATGACAACTTTTTTCTCACAATATTAAGTTTTTCTCACAATATGGGGGTTTTCTATGATATATGTAAAATACAATTTTCTTTGTAAAATTACAAACTTTTTTTAAACAAAAAGATCACTTTTTAAAAAATGATATTCAACTTCAATCATGTAAAATAATTGGCATACTTTTTCCTTGAAAAATAGAATATATTATCACGATATTAGAATAGTTTTTTTCTTAAACTAATTGTCCTCAAAATATTTCTACACAATTCTTGTAAAATAACAACTTTTTTCTCACAATATTGTGTTTTTCTATGATATATTTGACTATAATCGTGTACAATTACATATTTTTGTAAAAATACATTTCACTTTAATCATGAAAAATGCACTACTTTTTTCTTAAAATAATTTTTATGAAAATATTTCTACACAATTCTTGTAAAATAATAACTTTTTTCTCACAATATTGTGTTTTTCTTAAAAAAAACAACTTGTTTTCATGATATATTTGACTATAGTCGTGTAATATTAAATGATTACATTATAATTATTGACTTTTTTTAACAATATAGTTGACTTGTAAAATGGCATACTTGGTTCAACTTTCTTTCTTTTTTTTCTTTTTTTTCTTAAACTATTTTTTATTGAAATATTTCTACACAATTCTTGTAATGTTACTTTTTTCTCACAATATTGCGTTTTTCTATGATATATTTGACTATAATCGTGTAAAATGCCATAGTTTTTTCTTGTAAAATGACAAACATCTTTTGTAAAATAAATAATGACTTTTTTTTCAAAATACATTTGACTTTAATCATGTACAATGGCATTTTTTTTGTAAAATTAAAACTTTTTCTAAAAGAATATGACTCTTTTTCAAATTAGGTTTATCTTCAATCATGTAAAATAAATGGCATATTTTTTTCTTGAAAAATATAATATATTATTAGAATATTTTTTTCTTAAAATAATTATCATCAAAATATTTCTACCCAATTTTTGTAAAATAATAATTCTGTTCTCACAATATTGCAGTTGACTATAATCGTGTAAAATTACATGTTTTTCTTGTAAAATTACAACTTTAAAAAAAACAAACTATTACTTTTTTCACAACATATTTTACTTTAATCATGAAAATGCCATACTATGTTCTTAAAATCATTTTTATGAAAATATTTCTACACAATTCTTGTAAAATAACTTTTCTCACAATATTGTGTTTTTCTGAAAAAAAAGACATGTTTTCATGATATATTTGAGTATAGTCGTGTAAAATTACATATTGTTACATCATAATTATGACTTTTTCCACAATATATTTTACTTTAATCTTGTAAAATGGCATACTTGGTTCAATTTTTTTCTTAAAACATTACTACCCAATTCTTGTAAAATAACAACTTTTTTCTCATCATATTGCGTTCATCCCCCCGACCCAAAAAATAGCCTTATTTATTTTTATATATTTGACTATAATCGTGTAAAATTACACGTTTTTCTTGTAAAATTTGGATTTTTTTTCTGAAAATAAATATGGCTTTTTCACAATATATTTGACTTTAATCATGTAAAATAGCATACTTTTTTTCTAGAAAAATGTAAAACTTTTTCTTAAAATATTTTGTTCTTAAAATATTTCTCATTAAAATATTTCTACAGAGTTCTTGTAAAATTACCACTTATTTCTCACAATATTAAGTTTTTCTTCAAAAGAAAAAAACAACTTATCATAATAAATTTGACTAAAATCGTGTAAAATTACATATTTTTTTCTTGTAAAATTACAACTTTTTTTTTTAAACTATGACTTTTTTCACAACATATTTCACTTTAATCATGAACAATGCCATAAATTGTTCTTAAAATCATTTTCATTCAAATATTTCTACCCAATTCTTGTAAAATGACAATTTTTTTCTCACAATATTAAGGTTTTCTTCAAAAGAATAAAAACTTAAGATAATACATTTTACTAAAATCGTGTAAAATTATTATTTTTTTGTTGTAAAATTACAACTTTTTTTTGTTACATACTTTCTTCCTAAAAATTGTAAACGCTTTTTCTTGTAAAAAAAAATCAACTTTTTTCTCACAAAATTGCGTTTTTCTAAAAAAAAGACTTGTTTTCTTGATATATTTGACTATAACCGTGTAAAATTACAAATTTTTCTTGTAAAAATAGGATTTTTTTTTCTGAAAATAAATATGACTTTTTCACAATATATTTGACTTTAATCATGTAAAATACAAAAAGTCAAAAAAATTCTTAAAATATTTTTTTCTTAAAATATTTTTTATTAAAATATTTCTAAACAATTCTTGTAAAATAACTTCTTTCTGACAATATTTTTCTGAAAAAAATGTAAAATTACATATTATTACATTATAATTATGACTTTTTTCCACAACATATTTGACTTTAATCTTATAAAATTGCCTACTTAGTTCAACTTTTTTCTTAAAATTTTTTTTTCTTAAACTAATTTTTCTTAAAATATTTCTACCCAATTCTTGTAAAATAACAACTTTTTCCTTACCGTATTGCGTTTATCTCACCACCCCAAAAAATAGACTAATTTAAAAAAAATATATATTTGACTTTAATCGTGTAAAAATTCTAATTTTTCTTGTAAAATTTGGATTTTTTTTTTTCTGAAAATAAATATGACTTTTTCACAATATATTTGATGTAAATGTAAAATAGCACATATTTTTCATTAAAATATTTCTACACAGTTCTTGCAAAATTACAACGTATTCCTCACAATATTTGGGTTTTCTTCAAAAGAAAAAAACAACTTGTTATCATAATAAATTTGACTAAAATCGTGTAAAATTACATATTTTTTCTTGTAAAATTACAATTTTTTTCTAAAAAAAACTATGACTTTTTTCACAATATATTTGATTTTAATCATGTAAAATAACACACTTTTTTCTAGAAAAATGTAAAAAAAAATTCTTTAAATATTTTTCATTTAAATATTTCTACACAGTTCTTGTAAAAATACAACTTATTTCTCACAATATTAAGTTTTTCTTCAAAAGAAAAAAAACAACTTATCATAATAAATTTGACAAAAATCATGTAAAATTACATTTTTTTTTTTTGTAAAGTTACAAAAAAAATTCTAAAAAAACTATGACTTTTTTCACAACATACTTGACTTTAATCATGAAAAATGCTATATTTTGTTCTTAAAATCATTTTCATTCAAAAATGTCTACCCAATTCTTGTAAAATGACAATTTTTTTCTCACAATATTAAGTTTTTCTTTAAAATAATAAAAACGTATTATAATATATTTTACTAAAATCGTGTAAAATCACATATATATACTGTATATATATATATATATATATATTTTTTTTTTTTACATACTTTCTTCCTAAAAATTTTACTTTTTTCTTGTAAAAAAATCAACTTTTTTCTCACAAAATTGCATTTTTCTAAAAAAAACTTGTTTTCTTGATATATTTGACTATAATCGTGTAAAACTACACATTTTTCTTGTAAAAATCTGACTTTTTTCTGAAAAAAAATATGATTTTTTCACAATATATTTAACTTTAATCATGTAAAATAACAGACTTTTTTTTCCAGAAAATGTTTTAACTTTTTTCTTAAAATATTTTTTCCATAAAATATTTTTCCTTAAAATATTTTTACGCACTTGTTGTCAAATTAAAAAAATTTTCTCACAATATTAGTTTTTCTTCAAAAGAATAATACATTTTATAATAAAATAAAATTACATATTTTTGTTTTGTAAAATTACAATTTTTTTTCTACAAAAACTATGACTTTTTTCACAACATATTTCACTTTAATCATGAACAATGCCATACCTTGTTCTTAAAATCATTTTTATGAAAATATTTCTACACAATTCTTGTAAAAAATGTTTTATCATATCTATTTTTATATTGTTTTTATATTGGTTTTATATTTATTTCTTTTTAGTTTTTATTCAGTCATTGGTGGAGCTAAGGATAATATTTGAATATTGTTTTTAATATTGTTGTGCAGCACTTTGGAAATATCTCTGTTGTTTAAATGTGCTATATAAATAAAGTGGATTGAATTGGATTGGATAAAATAACAACTTTTTTTCTCACAATGTTGCGTTTAAAAAAAAGACACAAGTTGTCTTCATGATATATTTGAGTGTAATCATGTCAAATTCCAACTAAGCACTAAACTTAATTCATGCTGCGACATTCCATCCTGTTACTCATCAAATGGCGTCACCTCTGCCCGGGTGAGACAAAGTTGTCCTTGTGTGCTCACAAGATTGTCATCTGATGCTTCAACTTAGTTTGCTGCAAGCACAACTCTCTCTCCATCCTGTGGGCCTACAAAGTCAGCTTGCTGACTGTGCAGTGTTGCTGTGTTTAGGCTCCAGCTTCAGTCCCCGGTTGTAAGACAGGTTGTAAGACAGGTTGTAAGACAGGTTGTAAGACAGGTTGATTTCACTTCATAGTTAGCTGACTGTGCAGTTCTGCTGTGTTTAGGCTCCAGCTTCAGTCCCCGGGTGTAAGACAGGTTGTAAGACAGGTTGTAAGACAGGTTGATTTCACTTCATTGTTAGCTGACTGTGCAGTTCTGCTGTGTTTAGGCTCCAGCTTCAGTCCCCGGGACATTACTCGCCCCTGGAGGCCTTCTATCAGGACAAGAGGGCGCTGCTGCCCCCTAGCGGCGACGACCTTGTAACTGCGTGCCCTGTGGACGCCTGGGGGAGCGCCATCAACCACAGCATGCACCCGGAAATGAAGGTGGAAGTGCAAGAATATTTATGTATACAATATTTTCATTCATTTAATATTCTAATTTCATTTAAATCAATCATTTGATTTGATAATAATTTATTTGATTTAATAATAAATTATCATATTTTTTTACATAATTCATTTAATGCATTTAGATGGCATACAATATATTAAAAAAACGTATTCTTATAAAAATAAAAAATTATATATATATATATATATATATATATATATATATATATATATATATATATATATATATAATAATCGCAATTCGTATGTGAATCGATTTTTTCAGTATTCAAAGCTCTATTGTCGGCTAAATTTATATCATCTGTATCGTCACTATTGCGCAACCCTACTGTAGTATTGACATATTTACATTATTTAGCCTTTTTGATGCTTGAAATGCTTCTTTTCGGTCAAAATTACGCAGCATATGCTTAAATTATTCACTCAATGCAATCATGCATTGAGATGGCATAAACATGTCTTTTTTAAAATGTTTTCTTATTAAAAAATAAATAAATAAATAAATAAATAAATGTATGTGTATATATATATATATATATATATATATATATATATATATATATATGTCTGTGTGTGTGTATAAGTATATATATATTATATATATACTTACACACACATATATATATATATATATATATATATATATATATATATATATATATATATATATGTATATATGTATATATATATATACTTATACATACATATATATATTTTTATTTTATTTTATTTTTTATTTTTTAATTATCATCATTTTTTAAATCATTCATTTAGATAGCCTAAAATGTATTTAAAATGTGTTATTGTTATTTAAAAAATACATACATATGTATATATATATGTATGTATATATATTTATTTAATTTTGTTTATTTATTTTTATTTTTATTTTGTTTGTCTTTTAATATATATATATATATATATATATATATATATATATATATATATATATATATATATATATATATATACTTATAACACATATTTTTATATATATGTATACATATATATATATTTTGTATTTTTTATTTTTTTATTATTTTTATTATCATTTATCATTATTATTTGTAATTTTTAATTTTTTTTTTTTAATTATCATAATTTTTTAAATAATTCATTCAGTGCAATCATGCACTTAGATGGCCTAAAACGTACTTAAAAAAAAGTATTCTTATTAAAAAAAAACATATATATATATATATATATATATATATATATATATATATATATATATATATATATATATATATATATATATATATATATATATATATATATATATATATATATATATATATATATATATATATATATATATATATATATACATATACATATATATTTATTTTATTTTAATTTTTTTCATTTACATTTTTTTTTGTTTTATTTATTTTGTTTGTTTTCCTTTTAATATATATATATATATATATATATATATATATATATATATATATATATATATATATATATATATATATATATATATATATATATATATATATAAATACTGTTGGGATGAGGATGAATAATAATCGCGATTCATATGTGAATCAATTTTTTTTGTGCAGTCCTAAACGATAGTATTCAAAGCTCTATCGATATCATGTGTATCGTCACTATTGCGCAACCCTACTGCAGTATTGACATGTTTACATTATCTAGCATTTTTTATGCTTAAAATGATTAATTTCAGTCAAAATTACGCAGCAAATGCTTGAAAAAATGTTGTAGTAGGGGACGGCGTGGCGAAGTTGGTAGAGTGGCCGTGCCAGCAATCGGAGGGTTGCTGGTCACTGGGGTTCAATCCCCACCTTCTACCATCCTAGTCACGTCCGTTGTGTCCTTGGGCAAGACACTTCACCCTTGCTCCTGATGGCCTTTAGAGTAGTCTGTGTGCAGCAGTGCTGACAAGATGCTAGTTGCTCCGCCCCCAGATCACACACCCGGCCGGCTGCATGTCCCAGTTCATCCGCTTCTTCGGGGAGCAGATCATGGTCCTCTGGAAGCTGGCGCTCCTCCGGAGGCGGATCCTCATCTTCTCGCCTCCGCCCGTGGGCGTGGTCTGCTACAGAGGTGTGGCCCAAAACGCCCCTTTGCCCCGCCCCCAGACTAACGCCGTGCTGCTTCCTTGTCAGTGTACTGCTGCTGCTGCCTGGCCAACGTCTCCATCCCGGGGGTGGGCGTGGCCGTGCCCGAGCTCCGCCCCTTCTTCTACGTCAACGTGGCCGACATCGGCGCCCTGGAGAACGAGCTGTCCTACGTGGCATGTGAGCAGCCGCCGAATGTGGCGTCCCCCGATCTCTCCCCCCCCTCTAAGCCCGCCTGTGGCCTGCAGGCACCACGGAGAAGATCCTGGAGGAGAAGCGAGACCTGTACGACGTCTACGTGGACAACCAGAACGTCAAGACCTGCAGGGAAGGCCTGAAGCCGCTGCTGCGCCTCACCAACGCCGACAGGGAGAAGTACCGCAAGCTCACCGAGCAGAGGTGCGTTCAAGTACGCCCCGGGAGCGTGGGGGAAAAGCTGACTTGTTTGCACGTGTGCAGGAAGATGCTGCTGTACTCTCAGGAGGAGAACGGCGACTGCGTGTCCAGCGAAGAAGATTTGTTCATTCTGTGAGTACACCGTCGGGCATTTTGACATATTCTGAAAAATGTTACGTCGGCCTAAAACAGGGGTGTCCAAAGCGCGGCCCCGGGGCCATTTGTAGCTAAACAAACGTTAGCTTTCCAATATTAGCGTGCTAGATTTTTTTGTGTGCAAATTTTGCATTTACTCTGAGGTCCACACCTCAGAGTAATATATTGTTGGTACTTGACGCATAATTCAGTTAGCATTTTAGAATGCTAACATTAGCATGCTAGCTTTTTTGTGCTAATTTTGCATTTAAAACCCTCAGCATCAACTATTTTGTTACACTTATTAGTATGCTAACGTAGTATGCTAGTTAGCATGCTAACATAATATGCTAGATTTTTTTAAATTGTATTTTTAGCTAATTTTAAATGTGTACAAAATGATCATATTTTGCTACTTGATGCATGCTATTGTTAGCATGCTAGCAATTGAAACACATTTCCAGGTACACACCTCAGAGTAATATATTGGTACTTGACGCATAATTCAGTTAGCATTTTAGCATGCTAACATTAGCATGCTAGCTTTTTTTGTGCTAATTTTGCATTTAAAACCCTCAGCATCAACTATTTTGTTACTCGAGGAATGATACTTATTAGCATGCTAATGTAGTATGCTAGATTTTTTTTTAGCTAATTTTAAATGTGTACAAAATGATCATATTTTGCTACTTGATGCATGCTATTGTTAGCATGCTAGCAATTGAAACACATTTCCAGGTACACACCTCACAGTAATATATTGGTACTTGACGCATAATTCAGTTGGCATTTTAGCATGCTAACATTAGCATGCTAGCTTTTTTTGTGCTAATTTTGCATTTAAAACCCTCAGCATCAACTATTTTGTTACTCGAGGAATGATACTTATTAGCATGCTAATGTAGTATGCTAGATTTTTTTTTAGATAATTTTAAATGTATACAAAATAATCATATTTTGCTACTTGATGCATGCTATTGTTAGCATGCTAGCAATTGAAACACATTTCCAGGTACACACCTCAGAGTAATATATTGGTACTTGACGCATAATTCAGTTAGCATTTTAGCATGCTAACATTAGCATGCTAGCTTTTTTTGTGCTAATTTTGCATTTAAAACCCTCAGCATCAACTATTTTGTTACTCGAGGATTGATACTTATTAGCATGCTAATGTAGTATGCTAGATTTTTTTTTAGCTAATTTTAAATGTATACAAAATAATCACATTTTGCTACTTGATGCATGCTATTGTTGGCATGCTAGCAATTGAAACACATTTCCAGGTACACACCTCAGAGTAATATATTGGTACTTGACGCATAATTTAGTTAGCATTTTAGCATGCTAACATTAGCATGCTAGCTTTTTTGTGCTAATTTTGCATTTAAAACCCTCAGCATCAACTATTTTGTTACTCGAGGAATGATACTTATTAGCATGCTAATGTAGTATGCTAGATTTTTTTTTAGCTAATTTTAAATGTATACAAAATAATCACATTTTGCTACTTGATGCATGCTATTGTTAGCATGCTAGCAATTGAAACACATTTCCAGGTACACACCTCAGAGTAATATATTGGTACTTGACGCATAATTCAGTTAGCATTTTAGCATGCTAACATTAGCATGCTAGCTTTTTTTGTGCTAATTTTGCATTTAAAACCCTCAGCATCAACTATTTTGTTACTCGAGGAATGATACTTATTAGCATGCTAATGTAGTATGCTAGATTTTTTTTAGCTAATTTTAAATGTGTACAAAATGATCATATTTTGCTACTTGATGCATGCTATTGTTAGCATGCTAGCAATTGAAACACATTTCCAGGTACACACCTCAGAGTAATATGTTGGTACTTGACGCATAATTCAGTTAGCATTTTAGCATGCTAACATTAGCATGCTAGCTTTTTTTGTGCTAAATTTGCATTTAAAACCCTCAGCATCAACTATTTTGTTACTCGAGGAATGATACTTATTAGCATGCTAATGTAGTATGCTAGATTTTTTTTTAGCTAATTTTAAATGTATACAAAATAATCACATTTTGCTACTTGATGCATGCTATTGTTGGCATGCTAGCAATTGAAACACACTTCCAGGTACACACCTCAGAGTAATATATTGGTACTTGACGCATAATTCAGTTAGCATTTTAGCATGCTAACATTAGCATGCTAGCTTTTTTTGTGCTAATTTTGCATTTAAAACCCTCAGCATCAACTATTTTGTTACTCGAGGAATGATACTTATTAGCATGCTAATGTAGTATGCTAGATTTTTTTTTAGCTAATTTTAAATGTATACAAAATAATCACATTTTGCTACTTGATGCATGCTATTGTTGGCATGCTAGCAATTGAAACACATTTCCAGGTACACACCTCAGAGTAATATATTTTTGGTACTTGACGCATAATATAGTTAGCATTTTAGCATGCTAACATTAACACGATAGCTTTTTATTTTTACTAATTATGCATTTAAACACCTCAGCATCAAATATTTTGTTACTTGACGAATGATACCTATTAGCATGCTAACGTAGCATGCTAGATTTTTTAGCTAATTTTAAATGTATGCAAAATAATCATATTTTGGTACTTGATGCATGCTATTGTTAGCATGCTAGCAATTGAAACACATTCCCAGGTACACACCTCAGAGTAATATATTTTTGGTACTTGACGCATAATATAGTTAGCATTTTAGCATGCTAACATTAACACGATAGCTTTTTATTTTTACTAATTATGCATTTAAACACCTCAGCATCAAATATTTTGTTACTTGACGAATGATACCTATTAGCATGCTAACGTAGCATGCTAGATTTTTTTAGCTAATTTTAAATGTATGCAAAATAATCATATTTTGCTACTTGATGCATGCTATTGTTAGCATGCTAGCAATTGAAACACATTTCCAGGTACACACCTCAGAGTAATATATTTTTGGTACTTGACGCATAATACAGTTAGCATTTTAGCATGCTAACGTTAACTTGCTCCATTTGTTTAAGCTAATTTAGCAGGTAATAATAATAAATATTATTATAATTTAAAAAATATTATTACTATTAATATTATTATCAATTAATAGTAAACAAACATAAACAAATGCAATCCATTTAATTAAGATTTAATTATTTATTTTTTTTACATATTTTTCCATAGGATGGTGCTCCTTCTTTCCCATTCAAAGCATGCAGTAATATTTCACACCTTTTACTGGAAAGGTGTCTTGTGACTGAAATTATTTATAATAGTGACAATTATACTAATATTAAATAGGATGGTAATAATAATAATATTAATAATAATAACAATTATTAACATAATATTGTTATTGTAGTATTATATTGTAGAATAATAGTAAAATTATTTTTTGATGAATAGATGATAATAGTGAAGATGATAAAAACAATAATAATTATTATGAATATTATTATTATTAATACTATCATTAAACAAACATAAACAAATGCAATATATATGATTAAGATTTCAATGTTTTTAAAAATATATATTTTCCATTGGCTGGTGCTCCTTCTTTCCCATTCAAAGCATGCAGTAAAATGTCACACTTTTGTTATTGATGATCATTATGTTTTATTGATGATCATTATCAGTTAGGATATTTCAAGTTGTTATTCCAACCATTTTGACTTCACATTTCAAAATGTTTAGGTTTTTCTTGGAGCAGAACAACAGGATTTTCCAAACCCTGAGCGAGGTGGCGGGGACTCCGGACCCCACTCTGACCCCGGAGAATGTGAGGGCCATGGGCCTGGACCCTCACGGGGACAGGCTCTTCCTGCTCCACCTGTTGGAGATCTACGGCTTTGACACCCTGCTGATGTCTGACCAGCTCTGCTGCAGCTGAGAGAGCATTTCTCATTTTCACTTTTGCATTTTGGACTCTCTCAAGTCTTCTGGATCATGCGTGGTGTTCTAGTCTTTTCCTTTGTGCTGCCTCTGATCACGCCCTTGTTCCAGGAAATACTCCACACCCTGGACAGCATCATGTGGCTGTTCCAGGAAATACTCCACACCCTGGACACCATCATGTGGCTGTTCCAGGAAATACTCCACACCCTGGACACCATCATGTGGCTGTTCCAGGAAATACTCCCCACCCTGGAACAGCATCATGTGGCTGTTCCAGGAAATACTCCACACCCTGGACAGCATCATGTGGCTGTTCCAGGAAATACTCCCCACCCTGGAACAGCATCATGTGGCTGTTCCAGGAAATACTCCCCACCCTGAAGAACCTCATGTTTCTGTTCCAGGAAATACTCCCCACCCTGGAACAGCATCATTTGCCTGGAACAGCATCATTTGCCTGTTCCAAGAAATAACCACCACCATGGAGCGCATCTTGTGGCTGTTCCAGGAAATACTCCCCACCCTGAAACAGCATCATATGGCTGTTCCAGGAAATACTCCCCACACTGGAACAGCATCATGTGGCTTTTCCAGGAAATACTCCCCACCCTGGAGAGCATCATGTGACTGTTCCAGGAAATACTCCCCACCCTGGAACAGCATCATGTGGCTGTTCCAGGAAATACTCCCCACCCTGAAGAACCTCATGTTTCTGTTCCAGGAAATACTCCCCACCCTGGAACAGCATCATTTGCCTGTTCCAAGAAATAACCACCACCATGGAACGCATCTTGTGGCTGTTCCAGGAAATACTCCCCACCCTGAAGAGCCTCATGTGACTGTTCCAGGAAATACTCCCCACCCTGGAACAGCATCATTTGCCTGTTCCAAGAAATAACCACCACCATGGAGCGCATCTTGTGGCTGTTCCAGGAAATACTCCCCACCCTGGAACAGCATCATGTGGTTGTTCCAGGAAATACTCCCCACCCTGAAGAACCTCATGTTTCTGTTCCAGGAAATACTCCCCACCCTGGAACAGCATCATTTGCCTGTTCCAAGAAATAACCACCACCATGGAGCGCATCTTGTGGCTGTTCCAGGAAATACTCTCCACCCTGAAGAGCCTCATGTGACTGTTCCAGGAAATACTCCCCACCCTGGAAAGCATCATGTGGCTGTTCCAAGAAATAACCACCACCATGGAGTGCATCATGTGCCTGTTCCAGGAAATACTCCCAGCCCTGGAAAGCATCATGTGGCTGTTCCAGGAAATACTCCCCAGCCTGAAGAGCCTCATGTGACTGTTCCAGGAAATACTCCCCATCCTGGAAAGCATCATGTGGCTGTTCCAAGAAATAACCACCATCATGGAGTGCATCATGTGCCTGTTCCAGGAAATACTCTCCACCCTGAAGAGCCTCATGTGACTGTTCCAGGAAATACTCCCCATCCTGGAAAGCATCATGTGGCTGTTCCAGGAAATACTCCCCACCCTGAAGAGCATCATGTTGCTGTTCCAGGAAATACTCCACACCCTGGAAAGCATCATGTGGCTGTTCCAGGAAATACTCCCCAGCCTGAAGAGCCTCATGGGGCTGTTCCAGGAAATACTCCCCATCCTGGAAAGCATCATGTGGCTGTTCCAAGAAATAACCACCACCATGGAGTGCATCATGTGCCTGTTCCAGGAAATACTCCCCACCATGGAGCGCATAGTGTGGCTGTTCCAGGAAATACTCCCCACCCTGGAAAGCATCATGTGCCTGTTCCAGGAAATACTCCCCACCCTGAAGAGCATCATGTTGCTGTTCCAGGAAATACTCCACACCCTGAAGAGCATCATGTTGCTGTTCCAGGAAATACTCCACACCCTAAAGAGTATCATTTGGCTGTTCTAGGAAATACTCCACACCCTAAAGAGTATCATTTGGCTGTTCCAGGAAATACTCCCCACCCTGAAGAGCATCATGTTGCTGTTCCAGGAAATACTCCACACCCTAAAGAGTATCATTTGGCTGTTCCAGGAAATACTCCACACCCTGAAGAGCATCATGTTGCTGTTCCAGGAAATACTCCACACCCTAAAGAGTATCATTTGGCTGTTCTAGGAAATACTCCCCACCCTGAAGAGCATCATGTTGCTGTTCCAGGAAATACTCCACACCCTAAAGAGTATCATTTGGCTGTTCCAGGAAATACTCCCCACCCTGAAGAGCATCATGTTGCTGTTCCAGGAAATACTCCACACCCTGAAGAGCATCATGTTGCTGTTCCAGGAAATACTCCCCACCCTAAAGAGTACCATGTGGTTGTTTGAATGATTGATTGATTGATTGATTGATTGAGACTTTTGTTAGTAGGTTGCACAGTGAAGTACATATTCCGTACAATTGACCACTAAATGGTAACACCCGAATAAGTTTTTCAACTTGTTTAAGTCGGGGTCCACTTAAATTGATTCATGATACAGATATATACTATCATATATACTATCATCATAATACAGTCATCACACAAGATAATCACATTGAATTATTTACATTATTTACAATCAGGGGTGTGGAGGGGTGTGGGGGGGGGTAGGATATGGACTGCAAGTAGTGGACATAGAGAGAGAGAGAGAGAGAGAGAGAGAGAGAGAGAGAGAGAGAGAGAGAGAGAGAGAGAGAGAGAGAGAGAGAGAGAGAGATCAGAAGGCATAAGAAAAAGTATCTGCATTTGATTGTTTACATTTGATTATTAGCAATCCGGGGAGGGTGTTAGTTTAGGGTTGTAGCTGCCTGGAGGTGAACTTTTATTGCGGTTTTGAAGGAGGATAGAGATGCCCTTTCTTTTACACCTGTTGGGAGTGCATTCCACATTGATGTGGCATAGAAAGAGAATGAGTTAAGACCTTTCTTAGTTCGGAATCTGGGTTTAACGTGGTTAGTGGAGCTCCCCCTGGTGTTGTGGTTATGGCGGTCATTTACGTTAAGGAAGTAGTTTGACATGTACTTCGGTATCAGGGAGGTGTAGCGGATTTTATAGACTAGGCTCAGTGCAAGTTGTTTAACTCTGTCCTCCACCTTGAGCCAGCCCACTTTAGAGAAGTGGGTAGGAGTGAGGTGGGATCTGGGGTGGAGGTCTAGAAGTAACCTGACTGGCTTGTTCTGGGATGTTTGGAGTTTAGATTTGAGGGTTTTGGAGGTGCTAGGGTACCAGGAGGTGCATGCGTAATCGAAAAAGGGTTGAACGAGAGTTCCCGCTAGAATCCTCAAGGTGCTTTTGTTGACCAGAGAGGAGATTCTGTAGAGAAATCTCGTTCGTTGGTTAACCTTTTTGATTACCTTGGTTGCCATTTTATCACAGGAAAGGTTAGCCTCTAGAATGGAACCTATGGAACTTTTATGGTGAAGTTAAATCTGATTGCTCTGAGCTTATCCAACAGTACAACGTGGTTAACGGTGTCAAAGGCCTTCTGAAGGTCCAGCATGACCACCTCATGTTTGATGTGGTCGCTCAGATAGAGAAGGCATGTGTCAGTGGAGTGGTTAGTTCTGAAGCCGGATTGGAATTTGTACATGAGTTTATTAGTGGCAAGGTAACTATCCACCTGTTCATAAACTATTTTCTCCATTACTTTGGAAATGGAACTGAGAATAGAAACTGGTCGGTAGTTGCCAGGTTCCAATTTGCTTCCTTTTTAAAGAGGGGAGTTACTCTTGCTATCTTAAAATCTTTTGGTACTTGGCCTTGTGTAATTGATAGGTTTATTATGTGCGTGATGATCGGGGCAATGATGGAGGCAGAGTCCCTGAGGAATCTGGAGGGAATATTATCAAGGCCGGTGGCCTTTTTAGGGTGGAGCGCGCTCAATTTTTTAAACACCTCATCAGCTGTGACCATTTCTAATGGTTGTTCCAGGAAATACTCCCCACCCTGAAGAGCATCATGTGGTTGTTCCAGGAAATACTCCCCACCCTGAAGAGCATCATGTGGTTGTTCCAGGAAATACTCCCCACCCCGAAGAACCTCATGTTTCTGTTCCAGGAAATACTCCACACTCTGGAACAGCATCATTTGCCTGTTCCAAGAAATAACCATCACCATGGAGCGCATAGTGTGGCTGCTCCAGGAAATACTCCCCACTCTGAAGAGCTTCATGTGTCTGTTCCAGGAAATACTCCCCACCAAGGACAGCATCATGTGGCTGTTCCAGGAAATAGTCCCCACCCTGGAGACCGGAGGCTGCATTCTAACACAAACTGTTTTGTTTTCATCCTTCATCATTTTATTTTAACATAAAAATGTGAATGCTTTTTGACCTCGTTTGTATTTAATTCAATCATTTCTCGCCATGAGTTAGTTCTACCTCAGGACACAAGTTTCATTTAATTTAATTGGTTCCGTGACACACCTGGAAAATTCATCTAATGATATAGTCGCCAATTCAAATCAATTTGATTGGTCCACCATTTTAACACACCTTTTAAAAAGTGAAATAACTTTAAGATAAGAAATATTGCATAAAAAATACAAAACTTTAAAACACTTCAGTAGTTTTATGAAGTAACACTTGGAGAGCAAACTTCTGTGCTATCGCCATCAGCAGCTTCTCCTTAGTTTCCTGGATAAATGTGATAAATGATATAAGCTAACGCGAGCGAGCAAGTAAAACGGGATGTTTTGGGCGGGTCTGGGGCACACATAAAATCATTTTATCTACGGGAATCAAATTGAATAATTTATTTCCCATTATTTTTAGTACACTATATGTACCAAATAAAAAAAAAAGTATGAACAAATGTTGTGATGGTGACAGGGGCCTCAAAATAACATTTTGCTTAGAGCCCCGAGTTCAAAACATGCATCAAACTCAAGTTTGATTTAAAAAGTAAACATTGGTTTCACATTAATAAAACAAAAACATTGGAAATATGTAATAGGGTGGGGGACGCCTCAAAATTAAATTATGCTTAGGGCCCTAATTTAGCCTGGGGGCCCCCCCGAGTACAAAACATGTATCAAATTCAAGTTTGATTAAAAAAGGTAAACATTTGTTTCACATACTGTACATTATTAAATGTTGAAACATGTTGTAATAGGGTGAGGGGCCTAAAAATGAAATCCTGCTTATGGCCCCAATTTATCCTGGAGTGGCCCTAAGTACAAAATATTCATCAAACTCAAGTTTGATTAAAAAAGTTAAAAAGTCGTTTTACATGAATAAAAAAAATAGGAACAGGGTAGGGGGCCACAAAAAACTCTTCTCAGGGCCCCAATTTAGCCAGGGGCCCCCAGCTGGTACCCCCCAATGTAACGCGGGGCTAGCTGAGTACTAAACATGCATCTCATTTAAGTTTGCTTAAAAAAGGTAAACATTTCTTTCACATGAATTAAAAAATGTGGAAAAATGTATTAGGGTGGGGGACGCCTCAAAATTTAATTCTGCTTAGGGCCCTAATTTAGCCGAGGGGGGGGGGGGGGGGGGGGCCGAGTACAAAACATGCATCAAATTCAAATTTGATTACAAAAGGTAAACATTTGTTTCACATACTGTACATTATCAAATGTTGAAACATGTTGTAATAGGGTGATGGGCCTATAATTGAAATCCTGCTTAGGGCCCCAATTTATCCTAGAGTGGCCCTAAGTACAAGATATTCATCAAATTCAAGTTTGATTAAAAAAGTTGTTTTACATGAATAAAAAAAATAGGAACAATTTTGTAACAGGGTAGTGGGCGACAAAAAAACTCTTCTTAGGGCCCCAATTTAGCCAGGGGCCCCCGGCTGGTACCCCCCAATATAGCGCGGGACTAGCTGAGTACTAAACATGCATCACATTCAAGTTTGATTAAAAAAGGTAAACATTTCTTTCACATGAATTAAAAAATGTGGAAAAATGTAATATGCAGAACAAATCTGCTTAGGGCCCCAATTTAGCCAGGGGCCCCCAGTTCCCGAGGGACCATATATCATCAAGAGACTTATTTGTCACAGAGTCTTTTTCAAGTCCACCAAGATGAGTCATTACCAACATGTTATTGGCAACCATCACACTAATAAAGTCACTACCAACATTGGGTCAGCATCATATATATATATATATATATATATATATATATATATATATATATATATATATATATATATATATATATATATATATATATATATATATATATATATATA
>NC_084742.1:66794967-66809967 GCF_033978785.1 Entelurus aequoreus | reverse complement strand
GTAATATTTTGATTATTTTTCACAATTTGTTTTCTTTTCAAATGTTGACATAAATCCTGTATTTAAAAAAAAGAAGCGGAGTAGTTTTATTGTAATAATACTGGACTGGCGGCCTGAAAAGGACTTAGAAGCCACTCATGTTAAAACTTTTTATTTATTTTCCTGTCAGTCATTTCACAAACAAATCAGATAATTCAACTTTAACTTTCCTTGCTGCCGTTAAAAAGTCATTCCTCCCCGCTGGACTCGCTGGTGCCATCGTCCGAGCCTCTGACGGCCGCTTTGAGGGCGCCCACCCAACGCCGCTTCAAGTCGTCGCCCTGGCAGGAGAAGACGTGCACACTTTGGGGGTGTCGCAGGCAGAAATGTCCCTGGAGGTCAGCAGGAGGTTCCCCCACAATGCAGCCTGCCAGGGGGATCCTGGACAGGGGTGCGGGGTCCTGAGGAGAACCCAGGTGAGTGTTACCGGGGGGTGGTGTTGGCGGGGGGGGGGCGTTACCTGTGGGGTGGCGTAGAGGGAGAGGAGGGGGGGCTCGGTGGTGGTGACCACGCCCCACACCTGCTGACACCTTCTGGGATGGTCGCCATATTGCAGGAAGCCGCTCATGGTGGAGTCACTGCAGGACTGAAGCACACCATCATGGATCTGACTCCACGACATTAAGACCTCGGACCTTTTTTGTACTGACACCCAGCATCAGACATTCCTATGTATGACATCATACTTACTTGCATCTATTGTCTGCTCCAAATGGCAAAGTCATAGTTTTTTGTTTATATCCCCACGATGACAACCCTCACCCCAAAAGAAAAAAAAAGAAAGAAATAAAAAAAAGAAGTAATAATCATAATAATAAATATATAAAAAATAATAAAAAATAAGAATATAAACAGTAAAGAGATAGAAAAAAACAACCTATAAACATATAGGGAGTAATCTTTTTCAAACAGTACTATCACCAATTAGAGAAAATAAAATAAAGCCAATGGGGCGTGACATCATTGACCCAATTTTCCCAGTATAAAGTACATTTCTCCAATTTATAATTAATACAAATTGTTTTTTTGATCAATAAAAGCCGTCATCTTCTCCATTTGATAAATGTCCATTGTGATTGTGGGTCTTTTTCTATTTTAAATGTACTTTTTATTGACACCCAGCATCAGACATTCCTATCTATGACATCATACTTGCATCTATTGTCTGCTCGAAATGGCAGTCATAGTTTTTTGTTTGTATCCCCACGATGACACCTGTATCCATGACTACTGTATCCATGACTACTGTAGACCACACCTGTATCCATGACTACTGTAGACCACACCTGTATCCATGACTACTGTATCCATGACTACTGTAGACCACACCTGTATCCATGACTACTGTAGACCACACCTGTATCCATGACTACTGTATCCATGACTAATGTAGACCACACCTGTATCCATGACTACTGTATCCACGACTACTGTAGACCACACCTGTATCCATGACTACTGTAGACCACACCTGTATCCATGACTACTGTATCCATGACTACTGTAGACCACACCTGTATCCATGACTACTGTATCCACGACTACTGTAGACCACACCTGTATCCATGACTACTGTATCCACGACTAATGTAGACCACACCTGTATCCATGACTACTGTATCCATGACTACTGTAGACCACACCTGTATCCATGACTACTGTATCCATGACTACTGTAGACCACACCTGTATCCATGACTACTGTAGACCACACCTGTATCCATGACTACTGTATCCATGACTACTGTAGACCACACCTGTATCCATGACTACTGTATCCATGACTAATGTAGACCACACCTGTATCCATGACTACTGTATCCATGACTAATGTAGACCACACCTGTATCCATGACTACTGTATCCACGACTACTGTGGACCACACCTGTATCCATGACTACTGTACCCACGACTACTGTGGACCACACCTGTATCCATGACTACTGTATCCATGACTACTGTAGACCACACCTGTATCCGTGACTACTGTATCCACGACTACTGTAGACCACACCTGTATCCATGACTACTGTATCCATGACTACTGTAGACCACACCTGTATCCATGACTACTGTATCCATGACTACTGTAGACCACACCTGTATCCATGAATACTGTAGACCACACCTGTATCCATGACTACTGTATCCATGACTACTGTAGACCACACCTGTATCCATGACTACTGTATCCATGACTAATGTAGACCACACCTGTATCCATGACTACTGTAGACCACACCTGTATCCATGACTACTGTATCCATGACTACTGTATCCACGACTACTGTGGACCACACCTGTATCCATGACTACTGTACCCACGACTACTGTGGACCACACCTGTATCCATGACTACTGTATCCATGACTAATGTAGACCACACCTGTATCCATGACTACTGTATCCATGACTAATGTAGACCACACCTGTATCCATGACTACTGTATCCACGACTACTGTAGACCACACCTGTATCCATGACTACTGTAGACCACACCTGTATCCATGACTACTGTAGACCACACCTGTATCCATGACTACTGTATCCATGACTACTGTAGACCACACCTGTATCCATGACTACTGTATCCATGACTACTGTAGACCACACCTGTATCCATGACTACTGTATCCACGACTACTGTAGACCACACCTGTATCCATGACTACTGTATCCACGACTACTGTAGACCACACCTGTATCCATGACTACTGTATCCACGACTAATGTAGACCACACCTGTATCCATGACTACTGTATCCATGACTACTGTAGACCACACCTGTATCCATGACTACTGTATCCATGACTACTGTATCCATGACTACTGTAGACCACACCTGGTGTCTACACCTGGGAACTACACCTAGACACAGGTGTTTTAGAAAGATGGTTTACCTCTGGCGAGCGTTTCTTGGCCCCGCCTCCTCTCGGCGCGCTGAGGACGGAGAAGCAGGACTTGCACACCTTGTTGAGTTTGTAGCCGTCGTACTCCAGCGCCACCTTGTGGTCGGAGCACTTCCAGCACACCACCTGCAGGACCACACCACACCACACCGCTCGCTCGCTGACTCCACCTTTATTTCATCCACCTTTCTACTCACACAGCCGCACGCCCGGCAGTGATGTCGGCGCCGGGTGAGCGCGTTGAAGGACTCGCTGCAGGTCTTGCACACTGTCACCTGGTGGTCGCGCACCCAGCGGGGGGCCCGGCGGCCCAGCTCTGCCGTCTGGGGACACGAGAGAGAGTCAGGGGACACGAAAGAGGGGACACGAAAGAGGGGACACGAGAGAGGGGACACGAGAGAGGGGACACGAAAGAGGGGACACGAGAGAGGGGACACGAGAGAGGGGACACGAGAGAGGGGACACGAAAGAGGGGACACGAAAGAGGGGACACGAGAGAGGGGACACGAAAGAGGGGACACGAGAGAGGGGACATTCCCTGCAGAGTCACCGCTGCTCACCTGTTCCTGCGCCTGGATCTCCTTGGAGGCCATCTTGAAGGTCTGGTTCTTCTGCTGGAACTCATGGATGGCGTCCTGGATCACCTGGGGAGGGGGGGAGGGGGGAGAGGGGTCACATGACACAGGTGCATCTCTGCAGGTCACATGACACCAAGTACCTGGATCCACTCGTCCCGGTCCTGCTCAGAGCTGCAGACCACAAACAGAAGCATGATCAGATCAGGGCTCCAAACATTAGCATGCTAACATTAGCATGCTAACTTTTTGGCTAATTTTGCAAGTATAGAACTTAGCATCAAATATTTTGTTACTTGACAAGGCCGGTTAGCATGCTAACATTAACATGCTAACATTAGCATGCTAGCTTTTTTTTGCAAATTTTGCAAGTATAGACCTCAGCATCAAATATTTTATTACTTGACAATACCGGTTAGCATGCTAACATTAGCATGGTAGCTTTTTTTGCTAACTTTGCAAGTATAGACCTCAGCATCAAATATTTTGTTACTTGACAATACCGATTAGCATGCTAATATTAGCATTCTAGCCTTTTTGCTAATTTTGCAAGTATAGACCTCAGCATCAAATATTTTGTTACTTGACAAGTAATACCAGTTAGCGCTTTTTTGCTAACTTTGCAAGTATAGACCTCAGCATCAAATATTTTATTACTTGACAATACCAGTTAGCATGCTAACATTAGCATGCTAGCTTTTTTGTTAACTTTGCAAGTTTAGACCTCAGCATCAAATATTTTGTTACTTGACAAGGCCGGTTAGCATGCTAACATTAGCACGATAGCTTTTTTTTTAAAACTAATTTTGCAAGTATAGATCTTAGCATCAAATATTTTGTTACTTGACAAGTAATACCAGTTAGCATGCTAACATTAGCATGCTAGCTTTTTTGCTAACTTTGCAAGTAGACCTCAGCATCAAATATTTTGTTACTTGACAATACCGATTAGCATGCTAATATTAGCATGCTAGTTTTTTTGCTAACTTTGCAAGTATAGACCTCAGCATCAAATATTGTTACTTGACAAGTAATACCAATTAGCATGCTAATATTAGCATGCTAGCTTTTTTGCTAATTTTGCAAGTATAGACGTCAGCATCAAATATTTTGTTACTTGACAAGTAATACCGGTTAGCATGCTAACATTGTGAAAACTACCAAAATGGCCTTTGATTTGTGGCCCTCAGTGGAAAAGGTTTGTGGCCCCCTGGGTAAGATGCATCCTACCTGGCCTGCAGTTCCAAGGTCTTCTCCTTTCCCGACACCTGGAAGGTGTAATGGTGGTCTTCATTGGTGGTCTGCTGCACCTGCATGCCGTCCACTCCTATCCTGCTGCGCACCGTCAAACGCTGCCCGACTAGGCTGAACTTTGGCGTGCAGCACAGCAGGAAGTTGTTGAACTGTGCAGGATTAAAAATAACAGCCGTAAACTTTAATAAAAGACAATTTAAGTCAACTAAATGTATTTTGGTGAATAGATAATCAATAAAAATATAGCAAAAGATAAATGTATTTAGTTTGATTAGATTAAGTTTAAGAGCAAATAAAAATTCATTTTAGTCTAACCAGGATTAGATTAGATTAAATTATAATAAATAAATGAAAAAAAAATATTTATAGTGAAAAACATTTTAATTTAATTTGATATGTATTAATATATACGTCATTAATTAAATAAAATGGTAGTTAAATATTTTTCAAAATTTCTTTAATTAAAAAGAAATTGGTACAAATAATTGAATTGAGATCATTTTAGTCTAACCAGGATTAGATTAGATTAAATTACAATAAATGAAAAAAAAAAATTAATAGTGAAAAACTTTTAATCATTTACATCAACTATATTATTTTTTATTTAATTACTATTAATATACACACGATTAATTTTTAAAAGATAAATATTTTTCATTATTATTTTTTTAAAATTAATAATTATTTATTTAAAAATATGGTACAAATAAAAATTGAATTGAGATCATTTCAGTCTAACCAGGATTGGATTAGAAAAAATTATAATAAATAAATGAAATAAATAAATATTACTTTAGTAAAAAACTAACAATTTCCATCAATTCCATAATTTAAATGTAATTACTATTAATATACATAATGATACATTTTTCAAAATGGTAGTTAAATATTTTCCAGAATTAAATTAAAATTATGAAAAAAATTGTACAAATAAAATGTTTATTGAGATAATTTTACTATAACCAGGATTGAAATAAATTATAATTAATAAATGAAATAAAAAATATTTATAGTGAAACACATTTTACCATTTTCAACTCCATTATTGTTTATTTAATTACTATTAATATAGACACGATTACATTTAAAAATGGTAGTTAAATAGTATTCTGATTTTTTAAATTTTATTATTTATTAAAAAAATGGTACGAATAAAAATTTAATTGAGATCACTTTATTCCAACCAGGATTGGATTAGATTAATTTATAATACATTTAATAATTAAATATTAATTTAGTGAAAAACATTTGAACAATTTCCGTCAATTCCATCATTTAAATTTAATTACTATTAATATACATAGATGGGATACATTTTAAAAAATGGTAGTTAAATATTTTTCAGAATTAATTCATTTAAATAAATTATGAAAAAAAGGGTACAAAAAAATGTTAATTGAGATAATTTTAGTCTAACCAGGATTGGATTAGATTAATTACAACAAATAAATTAAATAAATACATATTAATTTAGTGAAAAACATTTGAACAATTTCCATCAATTTAAATGTAAATACTATTAATATACATAGATGTGATGCATTTTAGAAATGGTAGTTAAATATTATTTTTCAGAAATTATTTAAATTAAAATGGCAGAAAAAAAAAAGAAGTAAATTGAGATATTTTAGTCCAACCAGAAAGAGGTGTCGCTCCATAGATTAATTTATAATACATTTAATAATTAAATATTAATTTAGTGAAAAACATTTGAACAATTTCCATCAATTCCATCATTTAAATTTAATTACTATTAATATACATAGATGGGATACATTTTTAAAAATGGTAGTTAAATATTTTTCAGAATTAATTCATTTAAATAAATTATGAAAAAAAGGGTACAAAAAAATGTTAATTGAGATCATTTTAGTCTAACCAGGATTGGATTAGATTAACTACAACAAATAAATTAAATAAATACATATTAATTTAGTGAAAAACATTTGAACAATTTCCATCAATTTAAATGTAAATACTATTAATATACATAGATGTGATACATTTTAGAAATGGTAGTTAAATATTATTTTTCAGAAATTATTTAAATTAAAATGGCAGAGAAAAAAAAAGAAGTAAATTGAGATATTTTAGTCCAACCAGAAAGAGGTGTCGCTCCATAGATTAATTTATAATACATTTAATAATTAAATATTAATTTAGTGAAAAACATTTGAACAATTTCCATCAATTCCATCATTTAAATTTAATTACTATTAATATACATAGATGGGATACATTTTAAAAAATGGTAGTTAAATATTTTTCAGAATTAATTCATTTAAATAAATTATGAAAAAAAGGGTACAAAAAAATGTTAATTGAGATCATTTTAGTCTAGCCAGGATTGGATTAGATTAATTACAACAAATAAATTAAATAAATACATATTAATTTAGTGAAAAACATTTGAACAATTTCCATCAATTTAAATGTAAATACTATTAATATACATAGATGTGATACATTTTTAGAAATGGTAGTTAAATATTATTTTTCAGAAATTATTTAAATTAAAATGGCAGAAAAAAAAAGAGAAGTAAATTGAGATATTTTAGTCCAACCAGAAAGAGGTGTCGCTCCATAGAAGAGGTGTTCCTGGCAGAGATCTTGAGCAGGCGACCTTCTTTCACAAACTGGTTGGTGGGGTTGACCACGTCCTCCTCTCCAACCATCTCATAGATCTCCAGCAGTCGCTTGATGCTCTCCTGTTGGCAGAAGTTTTATTGGGAGAAGTCAAAGATGCAAAGTGAGGCCACGCACCGCTTTGTGGAGGGCGCTGTTGGAGTGGTTGGCCGCCATGGAGATGGTCTCCAAGGATCCTGTGGAGACAAGGAGTCAACTTACAAATATTGACGGATGCGGTGAAAGACTTACTCTGAGCAAATTCATAGTCCGGGTGAGTGGAGGGCATCTTCTTCACGTAGTCCCGCAGCAGCATCTCGTAGCGAGGGATCCTCTGGACCGGTTCCAGCATGTGGTGCTGCAGGGTCAGGCTGCCACACACATCCTGGCTCTGGGAGGACAACACAGCCCTCACACTCACGGAGGAAGAAGAAGAAGAAGAAGAACAACAAGAACAAGAACAAAGAAAACAAGAACAAGAACAAGAACAACAACAACAAAAACAAGAACAACAACAACAAAAACAACAACAACAAAAACAAGAACAACAACAAAGAGAACAAGAAGAAGAAGAAAAAGAACAACAACAACAACAAAGAAAACAAGAACAACAACAAAGAACAAGAAGAAGAACAAGAACAAGAAGAAGAACAACAATAACAACAAGAAGAAGAAGAACAAAAACAAGAAGAACAAGAAGAAGAAGAACAAGAAGAAGAACAAGAACAAGGAGAACAACAAGAACAACAAAGAAAACAAAAACAACAACAAAGAACAAGAACAACAACAAAGAGAAGAAGAAGAAGAAGAAGAACAAGAAGAACAAGAAGAAGAACAAGAAGAACAACAAGAAGAAGAACAACAAGCACAAGAAGAACAAGAACAAGAAGAAGAACAACAAGAACAAGGAGAACAACAGGAAGAACAAGAACAAGAAGAAAAACAAGAAGAAGAACAAGAAGAAGAAGAAAAAGAACAAGAAGAACAACAACAACAAGAACAAGAAGAACAACAACAACAAGAACAACAAAGAACAATAACAACACCAAAGAGAAAACAACACCAAAGAGAACAAGAACAAGAAGAACAACAGGAAGAACAACAAGAAGAAGAACAAGAAGAACAAGAACAAGAAGAAGAAGAGCAAGAACAAGAAGAAGAACAAGAACAAGAAGAACAACAAAGAAAACAACAACAACAACAACAACGAAGAGAACAAGAAGAAGAACAAGAAGAAGAACAAGAACAAGAAGAACAAGAAGAAGAAGAAGAACAAGAACAAGAACAAGAAGAACAACAAGAAGAAGAAGAACAATAACAAGAAGAACAACAAGAACAACAAGAACAAGAAGAAGAAACACAAGAAGAAGAAGAAGAACAAGAACAAGAACAACAAGAACAAAGAAAACAACAACAAGAACAAGAACAACAAAGAAAACAAGAACAACAACAAAGAACAAGAACAACAACAAAGAGAAGAAGAACAAGAAGAAGAACAAGAACAAGAACAGGAACAAGAAGAAAAACAAGAACTAGAAAAACAAGAACAGGAAGAACAAAAAGAAGAAGAAGAATAACAACAACAAGAAGAAGAACAAGAAGAACAAAAACAAGAAGAAGAAGAAGAAGAAGAACAAGAAGAAGAAGAACAAGAAGAGGAACAAGAAGAAGAAGAACAAGAACAACAAGAAGAACAAGAAGAAGAAGAAGAAGAACAATAACAAGAAGAACAAGAAGAAGAAGAACAATAACAAGAAGAAGAAGAAGAACAAGAACAAGAAGAAGAACGAGAAGAAGAAGAAGAAGAAGAAAAACAAGAAGAAGAAGAAGAACAACAACAACAACAAGAACAAAGAAAACAAGAACAACAAGAACAACAAAGAAAACAAGAACAACAACAAAGAACAAGAACAACAAAGAGAAGAAGAACAGGAACAAGAAGAAAAACAAGAATTAGAAAAACAAGAAGAAGAAGAACAAGAACAGGAAGAACAAAAAGAAGAAGAAGAATAACAACAACAAGAAGAACAACAAGAACAACAAAAACAACAAGAAGAAGAAGAAGAAGAAGAAGAAGAAGAAGAAGAAGAAGAAGAAGAAGAAGACCCCACCTGGATGTCATGGAGGAGGTTCCTGAAGGTGGAGGAGCGCTCGGTCCAGGTTCTCAGCAGCTCCATGGCTGGTTGGAAGTTGCTGACGTAGTCAGCATACATCCTCAGGAAGGGGGCGTGATGCAGGAGGACCTCACCCAGGCCGGGCTGCTCACACCTGGAGGGTGAAGGAGGTGGGGGGGGGGGGGGGGGGGGGGGGGGGGGGGTTGTACCTTTAAGACCTCCTTCAAGTTTAGTCCCAGGGACCCAGAATGGTCTCAGTCATAAAAATGTTAAAAATAGGTCAGTTCTAAGTGAACTACACTCCTTGTTGTCCGTAGTATCTGGTCTAAGACTATCTGCCATGACCATAGGTCCAGGTCAGGTCTTGGTTACCCACCAGTGGCTGATGCGGTCCTCCAGGTCGGGCAGCAGGAACTGACTGTGGAAGGAGTAGATGGAGGAGATGTTGGAGAAGATGTTGCGCACCACCTCCGCCGGGAAGGAGCCTCGCCCCGCCTCTTCTGTGAGACGCAGACAGAACACCTGCGGAAGCAGGAGTCCATTAGACCAGCACTTATGGAGCTCCACTTTTACACTACAGAGGGGCCCGGGGCCCACTCAAATATCAACACTGAATTAGTGATCTTGATATCATGGCTCACAATGGTATGAAACCATGAACCATAAAACCAAAAAAAGGGACTGACGAAAGCTACATTTATATACAATTACGCAGTGCTAACACAGGCATCCATCATCCATCTTATCCACCGCTTATTCTTAGTCGGGTCGCGGGGGCAGCAGCCTAAGCAGAGAAGCCCAGACTTCATTCACCCTAGCTACTTTGTCCAGCTCCCCCGGGGGATCCCGAGGCATTCCCAGGCCAGCTGGGAGACAGTGTCCCCCCGACGTGTCCTTGGTCTTCCCCGTGGTCTCCTGCCCTAAACACCTCACCAGAGAGGCGTTCGGGGTGGCATCCTGACCAGATACCCGAACCACCTCAATTGGGTTTACTCTTAGCTCCTCCCAAACGACAGAACTTCTCACTCTAACCTTAACACCCAATGGAGGAAAACTCATCGTACCCGTGATCTTGTCCTTTCGGTCATAATCCAAAGCTCATGACCATAGGTGAGGATGGGAACGTAGATCGACCGGTAAATTGAGAACTTTGCCTTCCGGCTCAACTCCTTCTTCACCACGACTGATCGATACAGCGTCCGCATCACCGCAGACGCCGCACCGATCCGCCTGTCGATCTCACGATCTACTCTTCCCTCACTCGTGAACAAGACTCCCAGGTACTTGAACTCCTCCACTTGGGACAGGATCTCCTTCCCAACCCGGAGATGGCACTCCACCCTTTTCTGTGCGAGGACCATGGACTCAGACTTAGCCATCAAGGGCCTCAGATGACGGAGAAGGTGCGCCCTAAGTGCACCTTTTTGAATAAACAAACTCAATTGATAATGAATATGTTTCTTGAATAAACTGTCGATAAAATTCAAGCGCAAATGAAAATACCGCTTCACCGTGTTGGTCATAATTTTTGCGCTGAAGAAACGTCTTTATGACTTTAGCTCCAGACTTCTTCTGTTTCTCTGGACCACAGCCTAGAAACACATTTTTGGGCAGTCCTTTACAGGGCACTCGAAACAATCGGCCTCGGCCCGATGATTAAGAAAGACCGCGTTAGACCTTCTCAAAAACCATAGCACCCCCACACTCTTACCTGGTCCAGCAGGTGTAGTCGAGCCACGTAGGCCCTCTCCGTGTGCAGGAGCTCACGGGCTATCTTGAACAACTTCTGCTCCGTGTTCTCGTCCTCTTTCGATGCCTCCTCCTTTTTGTCCTCCTCCTCCTCCTCATGTCGTTCTCCTTCGGTCCATCTGCATTTGGACTTGGACCCCGCATGGATCTTGGAGGCTTTCTCCAGCAGGACGCCATCAGGCTGACGCTGGTCCGTTGAACTTTGCGAGGAGACTTCCCCCACGGTGCGGTTGAGTCTGCAGTCTGTTGGACGTGAGGAAACATCCCCCACGGTGTGGTTGAGTCTGCAGTCCGTCGGACGCGGGGAGACTTCCCCCACGGTGCGGTTGAGTCTGTAGTCCGTCGGACGTGGGGAAACTTCCTCCACGGTGCGGTTGAGTCTGCAGTCCGTCGGACGCGAGGAGACTTCCCCCACGGTGCGGTTGAGTCTGCAGTCCGTTAAACTTTGCGAGGATACTTTCCCCACGGTTCGGTTGAGTCTGCAGTCTGTCGGACACGAGGAGACTTCCCCCACGGTGCGGTTGAGTCTGGAGTCCGTTGAACTTTGCGAGGAGACTTCCCCCATGGTGCGGTTGAGTCTGCAGTCCGTTGAACTTTGCAAGGAGACTTCCCCCACGGTGCGGTTGAGTCTGCAGTCCGTTGAACTTTGCAAGGAGACTTCCCCCACGGTGCGGTTGAGTCTGCAGTCCGTTAAACTTTGCGAGGATACTTTCCCCACGGTGCGGTTGAGTCTGCAGTCTGTCGGACGCGAGGAGACTTCCCCCAAGGTGCGGTTGAGTCTGGAGTCCGTTGAACTTTGCGAGACTTCCCCCACGGTGCGGTTGAGTCTGCAGTCTGTTGAACTTTGCGGGGAGACTTCCCCCACGGTGCGGTTGAGTCTGCAGTCCGTTAAACTTTGCGAGGAGACTTCCCCCACGGTGCTGTTGAGTCTGCAGTCCGTTGAACTTTGCAAGGAGACTTCCCCCACGGTGCGGTTGAGTCTGCAGTCCGTTGAACTGTGCGAGGAGACTGCCTCCACGGTGCGGTTGAGTCTGCAGTCCGTTGAACTTTGCGAGGAGACTTCCTCCACTGTGCGGTTTAGTCTGCAGTCCGTTGAACTTTGCGAGGAGACTTCCCCCGCGGTGCGGTTGAGTCTGCAGTCCGTCGGACGCGAGGAGACTTCCCCCGCTGTGCGGTTGAGTCTGCAGTCCGTCGGGGCTTTGACGGTGATGGCAGGCTGAGGAGAACTTTCCTCTTTTTCCAACGGGATTCTGCAAAAACCAAACCGGTGAGTCACTTTCATGCAAAGCCACAAAAGCAGCGAACAAAGTCTAACCTTTCATCCAGGTACACAACGAGGTCAGGAACACTCAAAGACTTCCCAGTCCTCTTCTCCCAACCCTCCATCTTCCCGCTTGGGGTCCTGTGTACCCCCAGCCAGGATTTAGAGTTCCTGGCAGGGCTGTAGCTCCCTATCTTGTTCTGAACGGGGCTGGGGGTCCGCAGTATTACCGACAGAGGGCTCCGGTTTCTTGGGGTCAACTTAGTGGGGCAGTGACCGCCCTCCCTCAAGGGGGTGCAGTTCTGGATGCCTCTCTTGCCTGGACTTGGCGACCCCAACGGGCTGCTGGTGAGCTTGGGGATCTTCTGGGAAGGGGAGAGGCGGGTGGGGCTCAGCTGGGCTCCATTGAGGAGACAGCTCACCCCCGCCCGGATTGGACTCTTGTCGTCCGTGCCAGGGAAATGCCGGGACGAAGAGGGCGGCCCGCTCCTCATCGGACTCTGGAGGTGCGCGGGCTTGGGGGGAACTAAAAGGCAATCATGGCGTGTCAAAGTAAGACAAGAACAACTAAAGTAGGCTCCAGCTCACCTTGTGGTTTGGTGGGTGGACTTTGGTGGTTTTCATGTTTGGGTCCACAGGTCCTGTCACAAGACCCCCCACAGCTGGAACTGCTCCCCACTGGAACACGTCAGGGAAGGTTTTAGTCAAATTCTCTGCATTAACAATATCTTGATTCTTGGAGTTCATGGATGATACCAATTGGTGTTTTTTTATATATTTTGGTACTTTTGAAAGGAAATAAGGTCATCAAATTACTAGACTTAATCCAAATTGAGCTTTTTTTCTTAGACTAATTTAGTAACCGATTGCCGATATTATCGGACGATAAATGCTTTAAAATGTAATATCGTAAATTATCGGTATCGGTTTCAAAATGATTGGTATCGGTTTCAAAAAGTATGACTTTTTAAAAGGCCGCTGTGTACACGGACGTAGGGAGAAGTACAGAGCGCCGATAAACCTTAAAGGCACTCCCTTTGCGTGCCGGCCCAGTCACATAATATCTCTCTGGATTTTCACACACACAAGTGACGCTAAATTGAGCAAAGTGTGCAGAAGAAGCTGATATGTGGACTTTGCTGTGGCAGTACAAGTACAAGTTTGTCACACTTCTGCTTTCTCACTTCAGTGTGTGGCAAACACAACATATTCAGCATGTGATGTCTTCTTTTCCTGCACATTGCAGATCGGTTATGGAAGTGTCCTTTTAGCTCAACTATTTGCCAATGCCATATCTCAATCCGTGTGTCTGTAATCTGATTCATTTGCCTATGTAGTAATTTGTGTGTCCGTGTTTCAATGTGTGTGTGCAATCAGATCGGTGTGTGCGTGTTTTAATTTGTGTGTCTGTAATACAATTTGTGTGTGTGTGTAAAAAAACAAGTGTGTGTGCCTGTGTATTCAGATTTGTGTGAAGCGGGAACCCAGATTAGCCGTCTTTTTACACACAACTTTTGCGACACTTTCTGCTGTGTAAGATTTGTGTCTGTGCACTAATTTGTGTGTCTGTGTCTAAATCTTTGTGTGTGTAAAATAAATATATTTATGTTCGCATTTTGATCTGTGTAAGTAAAAAAAATTTTTTTTTAAAAAGGATCTTCGTATTTCAATCTGTGTGTGTTCAAAAAATTGCATTTGTGTATTTTAGCAAAACTATCTGCAAATCCATATCTCAATCTGTGTGTGTGTAATCTGATTCATTTGCCTATGTACTCATTTGTGTGTCCGTATTTCAATGTGTGTGTAATCAGATCAGTGTGTGCGTGTTTTAATTTGTGTGCGTATATCGATTTGTGTGTGTGTAAAAAAAAAAAGGTGTGCTTGTGTATTCAGATTTGTGTGAAGCAGGAACCCTGATTAGCCGTCTTTTTACACACAACTTTTGCGACACTTTCTGCCGTGTAAGATTTGTGTGTCTGTGCAGTGATGGACACTAGTCTTACACTAGTGTTGCAAAATTCACAATCTGGGTGTCTGTTTCTCACACACACACACAGGCGCACACGCACACGCACACACACACAGGCGCACGCGCACACACACACAGTTTGAAATACGGACAGATTTTTTTTACATTTTGTTTATACCCACACAACACACACACACAAATGGAAATCAAATTAAAACATGTGGATCTGAATAGACACACACATTGAGGTACAGACACACAGATGTGTGTAGATTGAGATACAACTATTTGCAAATGGCTATCTCAAATTGTGTGTGTGTAATCAGATCTGTGTGTGCGTGTTTTAATTTGTGTGCGTATATCGATTTGAGTGTGTGTAAAAAAAAAACTGTAAAGTCACAATCTGGGTGTCTGTTTCACACAAATCTGGATACACACACACACACAAACGAAATACGGACATATTAAAAAAAAAAAAGTTTATACCCACAACACACACACA